>NW_026057577.1:98746749-99046749 GCF_023721935.1 Panthera uncia
ACGTGGCAATGAGAAAGAATGAAATATGGCCCTTTGTAGCCACGTGGATGGAACTGGAGAGTGTTATGCTAAGTGAAATAAGCCATACAGAGAAAGACAGATACCATATGGTTTCACTCTTATGTGGATCCTGAGAAACTTAACAGAAACCCAAGGGAGTGGGGAAGGAAAAAAAAAAAAAAAAGAGGTTAGAGTGGGAGAGAGCCAAAGCATAAGAGACTGTTAAAAACTGAGAACAAACTGAGGGTTGATGGGGGGTGGGAGGGAGGGGAGGATGGGTGATGGGTATTGAGGAGGGCACCTTTTGGGATGAGCACTGGGTGTTGTATGGAAACCAATTTGACAATAAATTTCATATATTGGAAAAATAAATATATAAATAAAATACATTGTAATTATTGGAAAAAAAATAAAAAAATAAAATACATTGTAATTATTGGAAAAATAAAAATAAAAAAATAAAACTCTTTGAATGATAAAAAAAAGACTGCATAGTCTTCCCTGATATATGGATTTATCATATATATTTAATTAATTTAGTGTAAATGCTCATGTATACCACTAAAAAAAATATTTTCTTATTAGGAATAGTGCTGTGCAGCAATGAACATACTCAGAACCCAGTATTAGAAATCTTCATTTCCAAGACCACTGTCAAATAAAAAGAATTAGGATCTTTTGAAGAAATAGTTGATTATAGAGCTAGAACAAGGAATATATAAGATATGGCTGAAGCATCTTGTAATACCCCCAAAGTAAGGAAGTGCTTAAAAACCAAGTGATTAGGGTCATGTCAAAGGGACACAGGAGTAAACCTGAAAGCTCTTCCAACAGCTAAAGCCCTGACAATTTGAGCAATAAAATCAATACTGTAGTATCAGATTATAAAGCATAAAATATGCTTTATATACAAATTATACAAGAAGTATAAAAAATAAAATAAATATCTAAAAATTCACACAAATTGATATGAATGACTGACTTACTGACTGCATGAAGGAATGAATACATGGAGGATACAGACAAATCTTCTATGGAGAATAAATCTTTCCCCCATCCCAAAGAGGTAGTGCCGAATTGTTCACTCCTTGAGTGTGAGCTGCACTTAGTAATATGCTTCCAAAGAGGGGGGTATGGAAAGGAGGGCAAGAAATGGTTTTATATGGAGAAACCTGGCAGACATTAACCTGTCAAGGTAATCAAAATTAACATCACAGATGACATCATGTTGATAGTATGTATTATCACTGTTGAGAATTTATTAAGCAAAATAGTTGTGACACAGAGTTTATGCATAAACCTTGATGTTATCTCTGACTCTAATTTCTTTGATTTTATGCATCCAATCACTTAAGGAATCCTGTTGTATTCACCTTCAAAATATATTAGAAACTACAAATTATCATTGCCTCCACCACTACTATGGTGTTGCACACCTATGTTATGTTAAGTAGCCTTTAAATGACCACCCCGCTTTCACCCATGACTTCTACCATTTATATCAACTAGCAGCCAGATGGTATTGCTAAACTGGTAAGACAGATCTTGTCAGCCCTGCACTATGAGGCTTCTATGGCTTCCTGTCACCCATATAGTAAAAGCCAGAATCCTTACAAAAGTCCTGCATGATCTTTCATCTGTTATCACTTTGAATTTATTCCCTTCTATCTTTCCTGTCACTCTGAGCCAGCCACCTTGTCCTCATGCTGTTTTGTATGCACAAGGGAAACTAGAGCCTCAAGAACTTAACACATAGCGTTTCCACTGTATGTTTTCTTTCTCCTTCAGATATCCAACATGCTTCTATCTTTCATCTTTGCCAAGTATTAGCACAAACATTACCCTCTCAGAGACTTTCCATGTTCACAGTTGGTGACATACTGGTCACTCCCTTCTTTTGAGTGTGGGTGTAACCTACAATCCGCTTCCTACCAATAGAAGATGGCAAAAGTGATGGGCTATTCCTCCTGTTACTGTTATATTAAAAGGTAAAGATAAGAGATTTTGTAGATGTAATTAAGGTCCCTAATCAGTTGACTTTGAAGTAATCAAATTGAGAACTAGCGTGAGTGTACCCGACCTTAATCAGGTGACATTTTTAAGAAAGGGCCTACACCTTCTCCAAAGTCAGAGACTCAAAGCAGCAGAGGCTCTGTATGCTCTCAACTGCTGACTTCAGAGAAGCAAGCTGCAGTGAATTCAGCAGCTGCAAGGAAATGAGTTACAGATTTTTACCTAGTTAATCCATGATACCAAAAATGAGGCTAAAGCCCAGCCAATAACTAGGTTTCATCCTTGTAAGCTTTTGAGCAAAAGCCCCTGCTAAGCCATGCCTAGATTTCCCACCTACAAAAACTGTGCAATAATAAATAGGAATTGACTTCAGCCAATAAATTTGTAGTAAGATGTTACATAACAGAAGGAAATGAATTCCTCATAGTATTTAACACTGTAATGTCATGTCCCTGACATCTGTCACATTCCCTTGCTTTATTTCTCTTCTTAACTCTTACTACCATCTGATGCTCTATATTTTGTACTTGTTTGTCCTGTTTATCAACTGTCTGCTCTCATTAAAACATAAGCTCTGTGTAAATAGGGATTTCTATTTTTTCAGTGCTACAAACTCAGTGCCTAGAAAAATTCCTTCACATGGTGAATTAATATTTGTTGAGTGTAGGAATGGATGGATGGATGATATTTGAGATATTGAGATATTTGTCAACATGGCCAGAAGCCATATATTTTGACAGATCACTTTTTCTACTCAGGTTGTGGCTCAAGCTTTGTTAACATGTATTTCTGAAAGCCCTGGGAGTATGGAACAGAGATTATTATAGACAAAAAAAAAGGGGGGGGGATCTTACAATGTCCAATTCAGTGTTTGGTATCATAAGACAGTACAAAGCATCCCTTTGTTGTATGTTCAAATAAAATTTGAAATGCCTTGATGTGATTCTGAAGGATTGGAATGGTATGCTATGTAGATTGCTCTGTACTATAGAACTCACAGTACCTGGAGAAGATGAAACATTTTAGGGAATTAGCTGTACATTGAGCCCTGAGCATAAGGGAAACGGAAGAAAGAGTCATACTGGTGCAACAGGCTACTTTGTCAGGGATCTAGACTGATAAGATTTGGTACCAAAAATGGACTCTACTGTTTCCTAATTGTGTGACATAGGAAAGCATCAAAACTTCTCTTAAAGAGTTTATTATAATATCTACTCATAACACGGTTATAGGCTTTTCTCAAAGATCAGTAAAGCCAGGACACAAAGACAGCATAGAGACAATGTGGTTTGATTGTTTGGGACTTCAGATCTGCAGGGAAGGTGCTAAGATTAATCTCCCTACTTTAAACTTACCAGTTGTGTGACTTTGAGAAAGTTATTTAATCGCTTTGTGCCTGATTTTTCTCATCTAGAAATTGAGAATTGTTTTTATCACACAGAGTTGTGAAGATTAAATGAGGTAATGCATGTAAAAAGCCAAGACAGTTACTAGCATATAATAAATGTTCAGTATTTCTTTTCTTTTGTTTCATTTTAGATATGAAAATGCTTTATGAAAGAAAATACTTTATTAATGAAAAACATTATTATTTAAGACATTTATTGATTCTTATTCCAGTCAGGAATATAATGTATAATATATTACAGTCACACCCTAAGATTAGAAAATATTCCCCCAATACTCTTTTCTTTATGTATAAAAATGCATTTAGAATGGGTTTCAAAGAAAGAATTTCCATTTAAATTTAATGTGATGCAGCCACATGTTTTCTTGCTGGCAATATCTTATTTCATTTTTAGCTTTCACCTAATTCCTTATACTTTATTCTGAGGATTCATTACTATGCAAATACATATGCACTATATTCAAGTACATGCTTTGAGGATTATGTTACATTATATCATATCACAATTAAACAGCTTGCATCCAGTTTTCTCAAATTACAACTGTTTTATGTAAGTTAGTACAAGTTACGCAGTCCAATCAATAACCAAGATCTTCCCTTTGAACTAGGATAACACAAAAATGATTCTCCACATGTATTAATGATGAAAATTTTGTTAAAAATCAACTGTATTATAAAAATATATTTGTTGGCTGTTGATTATTATGAACATACAATCTAAAATCTAATTAAAAATCTGTATTTATAATATTAATTTATTATGGTTGTTCTGATTTTTCAGTTTTTTACATCAACTAAAATTCTCATTTATCTTCTTCATCTTGGATGTTGTTTGGGTACCACTTCTATTATTGTATAATATCCCCAGTTTGTATATAATAAAAAAGAAGTGAAAAGAAATAATGTTAAAAGCTGTTTTATTTCCTACTTACTTGCATTAGGACTGATAAAATATTGGAGGGGAAAGAGCTAAAACAAATAGTTTTAAAGTCTAATCATTGATTTCATCTTTCACGGCTTTAGGTAAAAAGGTGTTGGGAAAAGAAGGTTATTCAACCACTCAAACAAAAATTAGGTTTTTTTGCATTCATTTACAAGATTTCAAATATTAAACACCAGTATACTGAGATTTCTCATTTCAAAGTTATTATAATAGAATGGCACAGAATACTTGAAATCAAAGTATTTAAGACATATGGTCTTTTAGCTAAATAGCAATTAAGTCTTGTGAATTACTTTCAAACAGAGCATTTTATTGGCAACATATTTAAAATTAACTAAATAGTCCTGTGGTGATTCTGTTTAATCCTACCAGTATGAAGAAATATCTGCATATATTAAAATATTTCAAAGATCCTACTGTGTAGACTTTTATTGGCTCCTTTCGCTTAGTACTGACCACAGCATCAGGCACATACTGAGTGCCTATTAAATATTTGTTTAATTGAATGAATGGACTATAGCCAACTCAACTTGGTTACTTCCTACCATGAGAAAGTGACACCTTTGGAAATTCAGGCTGGGTCTGCAATACATGACCAAGCATTACATTATGTTAGAAATGCATGCCTCATCTCAACTAGTAGTGATGAGACCATTCCTATTCCTTATGAATAATATTGGGAATTTTTTTTATTTAACCCAGTAAAAAGTTATATGCCAGGAAACATAAATATATATAAAACTAAAAGAAATTTCACTATCATTTAAATGTTTCCTCTTATTTTGCTTAGCATAATATTCTCTAGCTCTATCCATGTTATTGCAAATGGAAAGATTTCATTCTTTTTTTATGGCTGTGTAATATTCCATTGTATGTATATGTGTGTGTGTGTATATATGTGTATTTCTACACACACACACACATACACACACACACACACACACATACACACACATCTTCTTTATTCATTCATCAGTCGATGGACATTTGAGCTGTTTCCATAATTTGGTTATTATAGAATAATACTACTATAAACATCAGGGTGCATGTATCCTTTTGAATTACTACTTTTGTATTCTTTGGATAAATACCTAGGAGACAATTGCTGGATAATAGGGTAGTTCTATTTTTAAATTTTTTGAGAAACCCAAATGATTTCATTCATACGTGGAATTTAAGTGAATGAAACAAATGAGCATAGGGAAAAAAGAGAGAGAAAGGCAAACCAATAAAGAGACTCTTCACTATAGAGAACAAACTGATGGTTACCAGATGGGAGAGGGGTGGGGGGATAGGTTAAATAGGTGACACAGATTAAGGAATGCACTTGCTGTAATGAGCACTGGGTACTGTATGTAAGTGTTGAATCACTAAATTGTACACCTGAAACTAATATTACACTGTATGTGAACTAACTGGAATTTAAATAAAAACTTAAATATTTCCTCTTTTTGAGATTCCCTTCCTGGGTACACATATAGTACAACTGCTATGTCTTTTTTTTTTTTTAAGGTTTATTTCTTTTTTGAGAGGAGAAGAGTGTGAACCAGGCAGGGACAGAGAGAGAGAGAGGGAGACAGAGGATCTGAAGAAGACTTTGCACTAACAGCAGAGAGTCCAATGTGGGCCTTGAACTCAGGAACTGTGAAATCATGACCTGAGCTAAAGTTGGACACTTAACCAACAGAGCCACCCAGGTGCCCCACAGCTGCTGTTTCCACTATTAACCTTTAGTTATATTTTGCTATATGATAAGTACTGAGTTAATTATTCTACCACTAGTTATCATATTTCATGTACAAGTTTAGTTTGGGGGACATTTATATATAATATAAATCAGAACCATTTAAAGAATTGCAAATAACCTGGTAATCTTACCTGTGCCAAATTTTACATATAAACATTTCATTAATACATGTTTTTATATGCATGAAAAATTAACACTTAAGGAAATTGTTATGTGTTGAATTGTGTCCCCTTCTCTCAGATTATTATGTTGAAATCCTAACCCCTAGTACTTTATAATATGACCGTGTTTAGACACAGTGTCTTTAAAGAGGTATTTAAATGAAAATGAAATCATTAGGATAGGCCTTAATCTAATATGTCCAGCATTCTTACAAGACGAGGAAATCGGACACATAGACACATACAGAGAGAAGACTAACTGAAGACATGGGGAGAAGATGACCATCTATAAGCCAAGGAGAGAGTCCTGGAACAGATCCATTCCTCATGGCCCTCAAAAAGAATCAATACTACTGAAATTTTGATCTTGAACTTCTAGACTCCTGACCTGTGAGAAAACAAATTTCTGTTGTTCCTCCAGCCACCAGTCTGTAGTATTTTGTTACAGCAGCCGTAGCAAACTAATACAGAACAAAAATGTGTCATTGTTATTTTTAAGACTAGTGTTTAAATTTTTCATTTTCTCATAGTGTTTTCTTTCTCTTCAGTAGTTTATAATGTATACCAAATGACTGAGGACAATAGTCCCAGGTTAAGGAAGAATGCTTATTGTTAGTTCCAATGCGTAGAATTCTCCTTTCTATATGACTTCTGTTCAGCTCCTGGCAGATCTATGCAAAGTTGATGTGATGGCAATGGCTTGTATATACAGTAAGTGACATTATCAAAGTCAATAAAATGCACAGTTTTTTTCTAATGTAACACAAATTTTGGAATATAAGGACATTCTTAATACAATAGGAGAACCATTACTACATACAATAGTTTTGCTTTATTAACAGCTTTGTTCATGTTATCAATTTTGATCTAATTTAAGTGATGTTCCCATTATAGTGGCAAATTGTGTTTTCATTAATACAGTGAGAAAGCCGTTAATATGAAAATTGCTCATTCAGAATCACATTAGTGAAGTGCTTATCTTATTATCACTAAACTGATTCTAACCTAGGTGCTAAGCAATCTGAGTTGAAACATCCTAAGCAAAGGAGTCATCATACTTCTTCAGCAGGCTTTTACTGGCTTTCATATGGTTTCCTGACAGCTTTTACTGCATTTTTAAAGTCATGTAAATTATATAACACCACTATTAGCTTATTCCTGAATCTTATTCTATAAATTTTATATAAGGACACATACGTCCACAACTTCACATTTGGATCTCCTAATTACCTTCAGCATATCTTCAGAATATAAATAAGTTGTATGTATGAGTTTGGGTTCTCTGGTTGTAAGCCACAAAATCTAACTCCCCCTTATGCTCCTTTATGCAAAAAATATGTATCAAAAGGCTATGAGGAAGTTCACAGAATAAATGGGTACAACAGGCTTAGAAATATAAAATAAGAGATTTCTAGAGGGCTCCAGAAGGGCAACCAGAACAATGATCATTATAATAACAATGGTTGGTCAGCCTGCTCTGTCAGAATGAATGATTGTTCCATCCTTCTTTGTTTTTCTATCAAGTCATAGGCCTCAATTTCCTTACAGGTATCTGATTGTCTCAGCTTAGGTTCTGTGTCTGGATGCTTGCTATGCTAAAATAATCGGAAGTATCTGTCCACTTTTGCATCCACCATTGAAGAGCACACAAAATGGCAGAGAGGAACTAAAACTTATGGTGCTGTTGAGAAGGAAGTAATGGAATTCCTACCCTAAGACTTAAAGATTCCAATACAATTATAAAATATATAGTGAATATTCTATCTTATGGCGAAATTGTGGTAGGCATTATTTTCACTCACAATTACCTGGCAATCCAAAAGTTTCATCTACTAGAGTCACTGTTATGTGATTTTCTTTGACCATATGAGCAAAAGTGATGTGTGTTTCACATCTCCAGTAAGTTTTTATTTACAGGTACTCAATCCTCCAATTCTCTTTTTCCTACCTCTAAAACCACCAAATCTGGAAGGCAACCTTCCAGGTGGTGAAGCCTCTGTCAGTTGGGACCCCAGGATGTAGTAAAGTAGAGACTTTCTACTAAAGTAGAACATATAACGAAAACAAGAAACAGATATTGTCCAAATCACAGAGATATTGTTGGTTTTATTATGGCAACTCATCTTAGAAACATATGTGAAATGGCAGAAGGAATATAAACATTGTTAAAATTAAAAGCTCTGGTTATAATTTAACATATAACCTTGAACAATCTTGTAAATTTCTTTGTGTCCGTTTCTTCATTTATAAAGTGGGACAATAGATACCAAAAGCATAGATACAATGTTATGACATTACCTAACCCTATCAAGTGAAAAGGACAAAAAGCTAAAGTCAGAACATTTGGAAATACCAGTATTTGAAATAAGTGTAGAAAAAACTGGTTGTTTAAGGAGACTTGAGGTCAGCATCTAGAGAATTAAAAGTAAAACTAGGAGAGGTAAGAACTACAGGATAGGAAGAAAAAGAAATCCTACAGAAGTAACAAGATAAAGTATGAATACACATCCAATATATGACAACTAGGGATTAATCAATGACTTTATCATTAGCAAATAGACTACTTCATATTTGTTCCAAGAGGATATAAGGCACTTTATATTAAAATATTAAGAACTAAGAACACCATTACATGGGGGAAATTGAAAATATCCTAATTATGGTGGGATATGGGAGGAAAAGTATGCAAAGGAAAGATAGAAAGCTAAAACTATAAATGATCAAAAATATTTCTGAGCGCCTTGATGCCCATGTTAAAAAGGAAACATCAAGGGTGCCTGGGTGGCCCAGTCAGTTAAGTATCCAACTCTTGGTTTCAGCTCAGGTCATGATCTCACAGTTGACGGGATCAAGCCCTGTGTCAAGCTTTGCTCTGACAGTGTAGAGCCTGCTTGGGATTTTCTCTCTGCCCCTCCCCACTTGTGTACACGCTCTTTCTCTTTCTCTCTCTCTCTCTCAAAAAATTAAAAAAAAAATAAACATTTAAAAAAGGAAACATCACATATTAAAAGAAGGCATATAAGTTAAATAAGATACATTTTGTGAAAATATTTTCACATAGATCTCTATGAGAGGCATCATGAAATAAGTCAAAAGAAGGTGACCTCCTAAAACCTTGTTTTCCCTATGGTTGTTACTTTCATTATTTTTGAGAAAATTTTCATACTAAATGGAAATAACATTATGTGATAGCATTTCAGTGAGGCATGATAGAATTAATTGTATAACTAAGGTTCTAATTTGTGATGAATCTAGAGAGTTTTTGAACTAAGTATGCTAAAAACTAAGATGTGTGTGACACTAAAATGTTTTCAAAGTTAGTTTTCACCATCTCCTGAATATATCTAAATGTATATTATTTTGGTCAGATAACTTAGTCTGAAAATAATACATCAATTTCTCACCCCAACACTAGAATTAAAAATTCAAAAATCTTAAAATTTATAAAACCTTGCATCACAATTGGGTCAAAAGTTTTATTCTGAGTTCTTCCTGAAAGGTAATGGTCTGGCAATACCACCTTTGCAACTCATTTTGTCCATTTTTAAAATGGGAAAAAAATCCTAATCACTTTTGAATAAAAGATAAAGCACACTCCCTGAGCATAAATTGACAATCTTGAAGAGTATAAATTCAATCATGAACAATTGCATTAGACCGCATTTAACTTCTAATGCCTCATGTCATGTCCTTTAAAAGAGAGCTAATTTATAATAGCTTGTGATTGTCCCATAATTTCTTTTAAGCAAATTTAATTTTTTTTTTTTTTTACTGTACTTCAATACAGTCTCTTTTCATTCCCCCTAAATGATTTAGCTTTGGATTAAAATCTTCCAGGGAGGGGTGTGTGTGTGTGTGTGTGTGTGTGTGTGTGTGTGTGTGTGTTACATCGAGTTAATAGTAGTGCTACAATATAATTTATGAGAGTGAAAATGAGAAATTGTTACCTTTTACTTTCCAACAGAGCCTACATGAATTAGGCGAAATATGTCCCCTGTGTATTTATTTCTAACTTAGATTGGAGTTCTTTCATCTTTTTTATCATGTGTACACAGATTGCACGCTATGGAATCAGGCTGATCCAACCAACCTATTAGACACATACTGTGTTTTCAATGTAGGCACTGTAAGGAGGCAGAGTTTCAACTTGGAACCTTGCCCTGGATCATCCCAGGATTGGGGCCCATTACTATGGCAAGTCTTGAGAGTTTATTGCTGATCACTGCAAAAAAAAAAAATGGACATGTAGACTTTGGGATCTTAAGATTTTCCCTTTTTCTTTTAGGGGACAGATGTGTCATTCAAGTCCCAGGAATAATGATGTACATAAACTACACATCAGGAGCAGCTGTGTTCAGAGACAGTGAGTCCTCATCAGCATTGTATCCAGTACATTCTAGACCACCTACAGGTCATTCTCTCCTTATTACTGTCTGGATTGACTCCAAAAATATTTTTAATGAGATTTTCATTGAATTTCAAATCAATGTGCCAAATTAAAGAGAGAGCAGAGAGTAAAAAAAAAAAAAAATGGATATAATGGGGTTACAAAGTGGAAAGTATAATGGTCACTAGCTATTGAAATTAGATTTTATTACTATGTCTTTTTCCCCCTCCGTGGGAATAAGATATGGTATTTGTCCTTATTCTGAAATTATAGTAAAATATTAAAGTGTTGTAGGGGGATGGGCAAGCATTGTACTAGTTAATGTCCTGTTGCTCAATAAAGATGATCTTTTCCTATGGGCAGTATGTTCATGTCTAATGCATTTTTTCTGCCTGTTGCTAGCTCTATTTTTATTTATTTATTTTTTATTTTATTTGAGAGAGATGGGGGGGAGGGGAAGAGAGGATAGACAGAATCTCAAGCAGGCTCCGTGTTGTCAGCAAAAGCCTGACTTGGGTCTCAGTCTTCCGGAACAGTGAGATCATGACCTGAGCTGGTACCAAGAGTCGGACACTTAACTGACTGTGCCAGCCAGGTGCTCCATGTTAGCCCTATTATTATCCCATTGTGAATGTTTCCCACCCAGGTTTTAACCTACTATTTTTGAGAACAGGTCTCCAAATCTCTGCTTATTTTAAGCAGAGATATTTGTGGGCTTTTTCACTCCTCTAGGATTTTCTTTATAACTTCCTAGCAACTGGGAATTCCACAGGTCCTGTTCTCTTTGGTCCTGTAGCAGATAATAACCAACAGAATTAGTTACTGGAAACAAGTTTGGCTCACAAGCTATTAAACTTCAGGCTGAGGTTGCTTGACAGTTTATTTCCAGATTTCTGATACCAAAGTTTGCCCGTTCATTGTAACTCTTTTGCTATTGTCTGTTGAAAAACTTATGTTGTTCTACTACAGAATATATTACTGGGTGATTTTGCAAAGATACAAGCTGCCTGTCAATGTCTTTGAGTATATGCTCATTATATACAGAGACCAAGTTCCAGAATATCTGAATAAGTTTTGTCACGTAGGGAAAATAATGCAATCATATTGACCCTCAGGATTGGAAAATAATTTGTTTATTAAAATGTAGGTGGTTGTAGGGGCTCCTGGGTGGCTCAGTTGGTTAAGGATCCAACTTTGGCTCACATCATGATCTCATCGTCTGTGAGACTGAGTCCCTTGTTGGGCTCTGTGCTGACAGCTCAGAGCCTGAAGCCTGCTTTTGATTCTGTGTCTCCCTCCCTCTCTGTTCCTCCCCCGCGCATGCTCTGTCTCTCCCTCTCTCTCAAAATTAAATAAACATTTAAAAAAATTTTAAATGTCGGTGCTTGTATATTTGGGTGCTTTCTCACTGAAGCTCTTCTAAGTAGCTTTTTCATTTAATAGACATAGCTTGTCTGTGTGTGAAGTAGCTCTGAACTTTCCAACTTAAATTATGTTGTTCCCAGGTTCTTCTTACCTTCAACTTTATTGTGTCTATTTTTACTTCCTGTTACCTATTCTGATTCCGTATATATTCATTTATTTTGGTTGCCCACATTAGTAACAGAATCAGATCCAGAGACAAGGATTTGAGTGTAAGAAGTTCATTTTAGAGGTGATCTCAGGAACAATGGTAGAAAAATAGGAAAGTGAGATATGGAAGGGAAAGAAGCCCAAAAAGGATGAGTTAAGAAACTGATTATGTTGTTGAAAACTGGGGCTAAAGCTTGTTGGAGACCCCTGGGAATTGAACAGAACACGCTTCATAGATATGCCACCCCAACAATGGGCAAGCTGGGGCACTTACCCTCTTGTCTCCTTTCATCATTGGTTTGGGTTTGCTTCCTGGGGGTCGTTACCTCCCTAAACTTTTAAGCCTGTCCCATGTTTGAGCAAAGGATGCCAGATAAAGCCTCTAGGGAGTAAGCTGCATTTACTTGCTGGAAGCAAAGACTATACTTTCAGGGTTCATTTCTATAGTTTCTCTGAATACATAGAGTACTTGCTGAAAGCAGACATCAGTGTGTGCTGAAATGGTGAAAAGTGACAGAAATGGGTGGGGGCACACACAGCTTCACAATAGTTATCAACCCTAGGATTTCCCTTTCAACAATTGCAGTTCTTAAGGTTTTGACAATAAAATGTAAAGCAGCAACTATTGATATAGCTTGAATAAGCTTAGGATAATGTACTAATTTTTAGTTATGAATATTACAGAGCTGGGACATTGATATTTTCCAGTTAGCCCAACAATGGGCATGCCAAAGTGGGCAGTGTATTCAGCAATCCCTAATGAGCAAACACAGAAATCTGTGCTTAAATCTCTGAAGTTTTCCATTCACACAGCCTATTTTGAGTGAAAAAAGCCTTCTTTCCACATTTCTTGGAGCCTGTCACGAGATGTTTTCCTAATCAACCCATCAGTGGTTGTGCTGTTCTTTTCTTACTCACCTATCAGGTGTCTTTAATTCTCAAATATTGGATGATGCAACTGGAATGACTTCAGCATTAAGTTTTGTTTTGTTTTGTTTTTTAATTCACAAAACTAAAATGTGCTATGAGAGTTCTAATTTCAGGTGTGACTATACCTAAGGACTTGGTAGCAATCGCGACCTGTTTCTCAACCTAAATCCTTTGCTCTCTTGTTCCTTGGCTCTTTTCTCAGATTGACTATCCCTTTACAATGACAAAATGCCAAAATATCAACCATGAGTTCCCAATATTATACTCAGAGCTCTGATTCAGCAGAAAAGAAATCTTAATTCCCACCAACAGTTAAAACAAAACCCTAGACCTGACCCACAGACGTACAATTAGATAATTGCATTGCATTTTTAACCCTGAATCCCTGAATACTGTCAATGGAAAACACAATGATGTTATTGTCTAGACTAGAGTCATGAGCTTCCCTGGAAGTGATTGGTTGTTTGTGAGAAGGTGAGGGGAAGTAGAGCAGGGTGCAGTCTAGGTCTTCTAGAAGATCACAGATTGAAAGGAGAGCAGAGGTCATTTTGAGTTGGATTTTCTATCACTTGATTGTCCACATGAAAATTAAGGGACAATTATGAAAAGAAGATAGTATAGATTTTGATTAGTGTACTGAGTGTTAATCTCTACAGTATGGCATCGCTTCCATACATCCTACTACTGTTTTTGACTATATTTTTACTTCCCCTTTCCTACCTGTATCAACACTTACAAATAGCTCCAGCTAAATATGGTCCTTTCTGCCCCAGGATGCCATTGAAGAACAACTATAGCTTCTCAGACCACTTTATCCCCATTCTAGAAGTGGTCCCCATTGGCAAACCTCTTAGTAGGTTCCCTAGCCTACAAATCGGATTTGTGCACTCCCCAAATTGGAACAACCATTTTAAGCTATTTCAAAACACATCATTGTGAGGGGGTGCCTGGGTGGCTCAGTCGTTAAGCATCTGAATTTGGCTCAGGTCATGATCTTGTGGTTCACGAGTTCGAGCCCTGCATCTGGTTCTCTACTGTCAGCTCAGAGCCTGGAGCCTGCTTTGGATTCTGTGTCTCCCTCTCTTTCTGCCCCTCCCCCACTCATGCATGGTCTCTCTCTCTCTCTCTCTCTCTCTCTCTCTAAAATAAATAAATTTAAAAAAATTTTAAAAACACTACATTGTCAATACATTTTAAAAACCTAATAATTCTATAACTATTAAATTGTATTAAATTTAAACAAAGCACAAGAAGCAACCTACCCATGTGTGAATTACTTTTACTCTCAGAATGACACCGAAGTTCAAAAACTCTTCCTGTACAAAATTGTTTTCCAATGGGTCAGGTTTTTTTTAATGAAACTAGAAGGAAATTGATATTTTTTATTTATGAAAAATCTAAATAGTTCTCCAAATAGGAAACTGCCTGATTGTCTATCATATATTATGTTCTACTCCCCAAGTCTTCATACTGTTTACTATGATTAGTCATTTCATCATTTAAGATTTATAAACTAGTCTCAAATCCCTACGCTACAGAATCTGGTAAACTCAATGTCTCTTACAATACCTTTGCAATTTCTTGTGAGTGACAAGTATTAATTGAATTGAACACCTCATTGCTGTTGGCTCATTTCCTGATCCTGGGTGAATTCTTTTTTCTTCATTTTACATCTCACTTCTTGCTCAGGACATCTATGCTGGACTGTAACCCAGTTTCTTTAATTTCTTAAGTGAGGAAACATCAGACTTCTACTATATGTAGGTCAGAAGTTCTCAAACTTTATCACACAGTATAATCCTCTGGAGGGCTTCTTGAACTTGGATTCCTGCACCCCAACCCCAGAGTTTCTGATTCAGTAGGTCCAGATGGCTCCTGATAATCTGCATTTGCAACAGGTCCTATATAATGCTTAGGCTGCTGGTCAGGAGATCACAGTATGAGAAACACTTATTTAGAGCAATAAGGTAGGGTCAAGGGAGTGTTGCCTTACTATAAAGATAACTTAAAATTGAAAAATAGATTTCCTAGTTTTAAAAGTCCCTCAACCATTTCCATCTTCAGAAATTTCTCAGTAGTCATATTGCCACTTAAGAATAGGTCTGTTCTCTCTCTTTCTCTCTTTCTCTGGCTCCCTCACTCCTTTCTGAATGACTGACTTGAGAAATTCAAAACTCCTCTTACTTTATTATATAGGATACATAGCTATTAATGTCTCTCTACCTCAGACTTAGCCCATCCTGGTCAAGCCAATGGGCTATTTATTTTTCCAAACTCCTTTGCTAAATATTGTTTATTTCTGCTACTGGCTCTTAAACTAATAGTTTAATTCTCTCAATTATATTTTATAATAAATGATGAAATTTTTTTTCTGTTTCATAAATCTAAGTGTATGTAGCTAGTTTAGAATCCTTTCTTTCTTTCTCTCTCTCTCCTTCTTTCTTTCTTTCTTCTTTTTTTGGGGGGGAAAGGGAAAGTGGGGAGCAGGAGAGAGAGAGAGACATGGGGCTCAATCTCACGACCATGAGATCATGACCTGAGCCAAAATCAAGAGTCAGATGCTCCATCCACTGAGCCACCCAGGTGCTTCTAGAATCTTATTTTCATTGCATGTATCATTTACTACATGGCTATGATTATGATAATAAATATTGTCTGGATTAATATACACATACATTTTTTATTTTACCTTACAGATTAACCTTGGAAAATAACAACGTTTATTCAAAGTGAAAGAGGCAGAACAACGAAATTATACTTCCTAAGTATCAAGGCTGTCCTGACCTAAAGGCAGGAAAACTTTACAATTAAACCTAGGATCCTAAACCAGACTGCCTGACTTCAAATCCAGCTCGGCAACTTTCTACCTGTGTGAAGCTAAGAAAGTTAACCTTCTTGGTCTGTTTTTGTTTTTCCTTCTATATAATATAGATGATTATATTATCTTCATTATAGGGTCATTGAGTGATTACATTGTGTGTGTGTGTGTGTGTGTGTGTGTGTGTGTGTATGACCCTTAAACAGTACATCATGAATACTTAATATATATCACTTCCTCTTATGTTGAGGAACTTGTTGTTTTTTAACAAATATCATTATTTCTTGTTCTATTGTGTTATTCAGTTATATTCTTTGTGGAAGATTTTTAGGTTGGCAGTAAAGGATGTTCTGCATTTAGGGAAAACTCTCTAAGGACATGAAAACACTATTGTATATGTAGGTCAGCAATCAGAAATATTGGAGGAATCTATCAAATTCTATTAGTGGTTTCCCCATTCACCATGGAATTAGGAACCATTCAGTATTAAAATTTGCTTTCATGTTGCACTTTTATTAAGTTGCAATTTTGCCAAATTTTTAATATTTACTCTACAAAGTCCTAAGATAACTTATAAAGTATCCTAAACTCCTACAAGACTTATTTTCCACAATAAGGGATAGCACTATAGGTCATCACAATACAGTGATGTTCCATTGCTAAATTTTTTTTTGAGATAAGAAATGCTTTTAATAAATATTATCAGAGGCTAATTTTAAATTGTTTCAAGAGAATATGACCCAACTGGTGTCTGTGTGTTTGTGTGTGTGTGTGCATCTGTGTGTGATCACCATAATCACTATCTTTGCTATAAATCCATTTCTCTCTGTAGAGCCGGCAGTAGGTAACTTTTATCCCTATAACTTCTATCCTCTTCTCCTACTTGTCAGTTAATTTGTTCATTTCCAATTTTGGTAGTTTCTGGAATAATGCATAGTGGTTCAGACCCCTTTGTAAGCACATTTGTTCAGGTAAAATAGCATCTTGTTTTCATCCCCATCAAATAAAAAGAAAGTAGAAAGCATTTTTAACCTTGCTCTAAATTTTTATAATCCAAATTTTAGGAATTAATTAACAAGATTATTGCTGTGGCTTATCTCTCCCTTTCCCTTTTCCTGTCAGTTGTCTTCCTTTTATATATATGTATATACATATACATACATATATACACATATACATATATATAAATATACATATATACATATATATATAAATGTTTGAACTATTTTATTGCCCTCTGTTAAATAATATTGATTATCAATGTTAGTCACTTCCTTGTGATAAAGAGATTAATTTTTTTTTTTAATTTTTATATGTTCTGAGTGGTTTAGTATAAAAAAAAAGATACCTAATAAAATAAATAAGCACTTGGGGTGCCTGGATGGCTCATTTGGTTAAGTGTCTGACTCTTAATCTAAACTCAGATCTTGATCTCAGAGTCATGAGTTGCAAGCCCCACATGGAACCTACTTAAAAAAAAAGTCTCCTTTTGGGGCACATGGTGGCTCAGGTGGTTAAGCACCTGACTCTTGATTTTGGCTCAGGTCATGATCTCATCATCGTGAGATCAAGCCTCACGTCTGTCTCTGTGCTGGGCCCTGGGTGTGGAGCCTGCTTAAGATTCTCTTTCTCCCTCTGGGCCTCCCTGGTTTGCCCAAACACAGGCACAGGCACAGGCACAGTCTCTCTCTCTCTCTCTCTAACAAAAAGAAAAAGTGCTTGTTTCCTGTCAATTCTATACCAAGTAAATGACGCAAAACCAATAATCTTTTAATATCTTTAGAATCTCTGGTTTTGTTTCATTTTTGTAGACTTTGGGAAATTAAATAAGCTATTTTCTTTCCTTTTTATAAATTGTAGCAAATTTTGATGTAAAAGGCTTTAGTGAAAGCAAAAGCTGAAGTTGGTTGTGGTGATAGCAGTGGGTCTTTTTAAAGAAAATTACTTTTCACAAACTTTATGCTGATTAGAATCAGAAGTATATTAATTGTCAGTAAATATTTGTAGTTTCCAAAGATGGAGAAATGTTCTTGCAAAAGAAATCAGGCAACATGTCCATTTCTTTCTTTCTGTTCCATTCTTTCTCTGTACCTAACTCTAATTCTACCCCTGCAGAGTAACCCCTGACTGAGTCAGCTCATTCGGATATCTGGAAACCATACTGGCCCCCTTTTGAGTCAACTTTTCCTCAGCAGATGTAATAATACCATTGGTAGATCTTTGGGGAATTTTCCTTTTTTCTCTTCATCCTCATTACTCCTGCCATCTGGTTCATTTCTGTTTTACTTCCATTCAGCAGATGTGCTCCCCTCACCCATCCCACAATGCCCTAAATGAATCTCCCTAGTTCAGCATGCCCATGAGTTTGGACAGGTACAGGGACAGAGTACGGAATAATGCCAAGGTCTTAGACCCATATTAAATCTGTTCAAAACAGGGAGACAATGTTTATACTTCTTCATGAGACATTTCTTTTCTTTTGGGTCTATACAGTTAACATGAAAACAAAATCCTCATTTGTTGCCAAAGAAGGTCATATTTTATATGATCCAAACTTCTGCTCTTCTTGTGGTAGAAACATTGTAGCTTATTCCAGTGAAATTTGCCCAGCATTTGACATTCGTGGAGTATAAGTGGCTACTTGCACATAATTTGTTGAGTGACCTGTTATTGTTGACACTTTATACATGCTTAAGTAGGCAAGCCCACTTGTTATTAAAGTGACATAAGAGAGAAATTCCATCCTAAAGTAGATATTAGTTCTGTTGAGAAACATGACTAAGTATGAAATAACTATCACCAGAGTAAAGCCACATTTTTTTTATTCCTAAATTGTGAAGTACAGACTCTGAAATACAATAGAAATGCAAAGAATGAAGATTCAGTTCTGGGAGGATGAAGAGAGAAAAGTGATAAAAGTGGATGATGAGGGCAGTTTGCCCACACTGAGATGAAAACACTAGACCTCTGTTTGAATCCCAAATTCCATTTAAATGTTATATTCTAGATATAATGATCTAAGATTAAAGTTTTTAAAAGTATTCTACATTCAGACATGCTGAGAAGACGAGAATGAGATTAGGCAGTAATTGATAAAAGTTAAGATTATTCTTCATTGCCTAAGTCTACCTTCATAAGAAAATCTTTTTGTAAAAAAAGATTCTGCATCTCTAAATTACCACAACTGATTTGGGCATTTTGTGAGATATAGCAATGAAGACATTAATACTTCATAAAAATATATGTGAATTTATGTGGAATAGCATGTTTTGAAATGCCTGCTGACCTTTGAGGACCTTCCTTATCAGGGGGGCACAAAAGATTTGGGGTAGACAAGTGATAGTAGTAGGACTCTGTCTCCCGACTCATAGAGATTTCCTTGTCTTTGTTTCTTGATTTCATTGGCTCTGGGACCACATGTACTCCTTATGAAAACTTTTAAATGAAAGTATAAAGAATCTTAGGGAATAACCCAATGTAAATAAGCTCTGAAAGGCAATGAACTTGGGGGTCAAAATAGAACTAATGCATCATGTTACTGATAAAGGACGTAGTTTGTAGTAAATATGTGTATATAATAAGTTATATAAAATACAGCTAATAATTCTAGATCCATTAGAAATAATCAAAGGTTTATTTAATGAGTAAAGTTGTATGTGCATCTTTTTGTCTTCAAACTATTTTTTAGATAAGTGTAGTTTCTCAAAAAAAATATTATGACTGACATGTATATTAACCTGTAAGAATGCATCTACATGTTTTTATATATTATGAAAAATATATAATTCTGAGTTAAGAACTTTGGAATAACCTGCCTTTTTTTTCCTTTCACAGGAATCTGATTATCATATAAATTCAGACTTAAGTACTCAGTGCTGAGAAACATGGAATCATTGAATTACATGGTAAGAGGGATCTGAAATCTAATTATATCCAACAATATTTTATTGCCTTAGGAGTAAATAAGTGTAAGAATGTCAAATAAAAAACTCTGCCATCTTTTAAAGGTAATTATATTCACAGAAAACCCTGAAGTTCAAAACCTGGAAAAAACTAAGACTCACCTATCCGTAGCATATTAACATTATAGAGTTAACTCTATAATGTTAAAAATATACTGCCTATTTAAATACTGCCTATTTATTTTTTAAAATAAAAAATATACTGCCTATTTACTACTGTAATTACTCAATTAGGTGTTTTACATGATAGAACTACTGTGTGTTTGTTGATTTAGAAGTCATGGAAAATTGAAATGTCTGAGGGATTATGCAGATATGAACTGGAGCTGGACTGACTACAGATTAGACATTTAGATTTGGGCAAGGTTGATTTGGGGATCAGAAAATAAATTGGATATTAAAGGAATATCCTACAGAAAGAGAAAAGAGGACGCACATGTAGTTATTAGGGGAAAAAAGGAGGGCAACCAAAGAAGTCAGGTAATTAATAAAGGAGAGGTTCCTACTCAACTAGTTTTAAAGGAAATGTGGCTTCCAGAGTGTTTACATGCCACCAGGGTTAGAGAATAAGGACATCAGGGGGGCACTTGGGTGGTTCAGTGGGTTAAGCATCCCACTTAGGCTCAGGTCATGATCTCTTAGATCGTGAGTTCGAGCCCTGCATCGGGCTCTGTGCTGACCACTCAGAGCCTGGAAGCTGCTTCAGATTCTGTGTCTCCCTGTCTTCCACTGTCCCTCCCCAACTCTCTCTCTCTCTCTCTCTCTCTCTCTCTCTCTCTCTCTCAAAAATGAATACATATATTTTTTTTAAAAAAAGGAACATCAAGAAGAGTGTGTATGAAGTTGAGAGAAGAGATCCAATTTAAAAGAGATAACTTGAGCTCAAAGCTAGAGCTCAAGGTTACAATGATAGCAAAGTCTCTCTGGAGTTGGGACATGATGGAACCTGAAGTCAGAAAGGAAGGTTTAGCTTTAGACACAAAAAGATGAAATGACCATTTTTCTGAGACTTGAAAGAGAGACTAAAGGGTAAGTGCAAACAGAACATTAAGCTTGGACAAAGATTAAAGCTGAAGTTAAGGAAGTCAGCCTTCCTAGGCACAGTGGTGGGACCAACCACGTGTTGAGAAGAGAAAGGAGATACTAGATCTTAGAAGAGAAAAAGTATGAAACCATTCTGGCCAGGCATATACTGAGGAGCCAGCAGGAAATAAAAGGACTTATTAGCAGCAACAAAAAACAAGTTGTAGTTGTATTATCATACTTTATAGGACAGAGTAAGAACACTGGTTTTATATTTTAAAAAACTTTGACTTGTGTCCTAGTGTCATAATAATTTGACCGAACTGGTTTTTGGTAGTTACTGATATTAAATGCTTCCCTGTTCAGATCACTGAGTCTGCACAATGAGTAAGTGATATTGTACCCATAAGAAAAAAAATGTGTGTTTATTATTAACATTTACTAGGAAAAAATAAATTCTCAAACTCTCTTGATTACCTTTATTTCTGTAAACAGCATCACTGTTCCAGATGTTCTGGACTCATTTTTACCATGGGTCCAAGAACAAAGAAAATCTTAGAAAATCATTGTTTTCTCAAGCTTAGTTCAAAATGAGGCAAAAAAACATCTGTAAAAACTGGGCAAGAGGAAAGCCAAGAAATCCATTCTGCTTCCATAAAGGAAAAAATGACATAGCTGAATCCGAGGGTAACAATAGAAATGAGGTCACCCTGCTATTATCTCAACAAGACGTTTCCTGTTTATTTGGATTTTTGTTTTGTTCTGTTTTGTTTTTTTATGTACTGGGCATTGGAAAGGAGGAAAAAGATTAAGCAAATGAAAATGCTTTTATGTTATAAATTCACACAACATTGCCAAACCCAAGGAGCAAAGTACTATTCATTTTCCATGTCTTGGTGTACAACAAATGGACACAAATGTGTCTCAGTCTTGCTAAAATATAAGCAGCGGGACATGGAGGTAGACTGGAGCCTTTCTAAATGTCTGGCTAACAAAATGACAGTGAATATTTGGAAATTGAACTGAGCAAAGAAATATAAAAATTTTCCATGAACTTGTATAATTAAAGTCAAAGGAATTTATGACATAAAAATGGCTTTTCCTCAAATTTATTTGAGTGTACTGGCTGCTAACTGAAGCAAAAGATAAAAAGTGATCAAGTGATATTCATAGTGGACACTGAACTCGAGTTCAAGATAGGTCAAAATGTTCAAGTCAAGTACTGCCTGGGGATTACCATTATTGCTGTGCTGAGCAGAAAAAGATAAATATGTTGAGCTCAGGGATTACTGATTCTCAATTTATAAGCATAAACCACCAAACCTCTCCAAATTACATGTGTAAAACCTTAACTGACCACCAAGATGAGGTCCATTTGATGAGACTATATTCAGATTCTACTTTTTTCTGCCTCAGGTTTAAGCCAATGCTGTTTTAAATCACTGTATAAGAAGTTGTATTTAAACTCCACTAATTATTTTAATCTTATTTTCTATAACATTGCTCCATTGTCTTTTTTTTCATTTTTCACAAAATTTTACATATATGATGAACACAGACACACTTTAAAGAAAAGTAAACAATCTGCTGGTTAAATGTAGAAGTAAATAAGCATCTCAATAATGTTAAATAACTATTATCATGTCTTAATTATGTTTAGGGTCTATATTATTTTAATATGAGTATAGTTCAAGAGATGTCCACTAGAACTTGACCTATCATGCATTTGCACACATACAAAATTTTCTGAAAAGCATTGGAAAAGTTATTTTCACTCCACCTAATTGCCTATTTTTTATTTCCTTTAATTTCTATGTTGAGGGTGGAGGAGAGGGGTAGAAAATAGAAGAGCATAGAGAGGAAGGAAGGCAAGGAGGAGGAGAAAGGGAAGAAGTGAAAGAGGGGGAGGGAGGGAGAAAGATTAGCTCCAGATTAACTTCTAATATAATACAAGACGCTGGCAGCATACCGGGGACCTAGTAAGTAACTGACTTCATGAGTTTCAATTAGTCACAGCCTTTGAAAGGGTTGATTTCTTCATGAGGATGGTAGTCTAGAATTTAGACTCCAGTATACTTCTTAGGTAACTGTTAGTTTTAACAAAAAAGTTAGTTCTATTATTTTAACATATATTCAGTTTTTATCACTGAATAACAAAATGAAAGACACTTGTTTGAGAATGAGAATGGATTAAGAATTGTTTTGAAAAATTGGACGTAATTGTGGTATTCAGGAGAGAAGAGAATTTTGATTGTTTGCTTGCTGTGCTCTAACACATTCTTTCTTGCATTGATTGGGAATAATTGGCAAATGCATCTCTGTCAGATTTATTGATCATTTTGAAGACAGCTCAACTAGGTTTATATGCGGATATAATCATGTGGGAGTAACAAGCTTGCAGAATACAAGACTTTCTACCACTATGCAGAGTTCAAGGCTTCAACATTCCCATCTTCCTTCTTACTTCATCCCCAGACTTTTAAATAATGACGAAAACTTAATGCTACATCCTTTGGTTGTATCAATAGTCATTGTTCACTCACCATCTGTGACACAATTTGTACTGATCTTTTTGTGTGTAAATGATTTAACACTGAGATATTATTTATCTTCTCTATCATTGACTATTATTTATCTTTTTTAGGACTGTTGACCCTTGAACAACATGGGTTTGAACCATGCAGGGGCACTTTTATGTGAATTTTTCTCAATAATTATATTGGAAAATTTTTTGGACTTGTAACAATTTGAAAAAAAGCAGATGAACCATGTAGGCTCATCTACATTTCAGAAATACTGAAAAAAATTAAGAAAAAGGTACTATTCTAAGAATACAGTATATAATACATAAAACAAAATATATGTTGACTGTATCATCAGTAAGGCTTCCGGTCAACAGTAGGCTGTTACTTGTTACATTTTTGAAGAGTTAACAGTTATAAGCAGATTTTCAATTGTGCAAAGGATCGATGCCACTAACTCATGCATTATTGAAGGGTCAGCTGTATTCTTTATTCCTTGCAGTTGTAAGTCCCATGTTCAATGGTCAGAAATATTCTATTCTTAGCAGAGGAAAAGATTTTGTATCTGACTAGCCTTTATTCCTTGGAATCTACTCTATCTGTCACTATTTCTCCCTTTTTTGGACAACTACTCTCAAGTATTTACTGACTCCAATTTCTGTAATACATTTAAAGTGTTTATCTTCTGCCTAACAGAAGGTAAACTAACAGCATCTCCGTCTCTCCTTTGTTTACAGAGGAAATTCTCCAAAAAATATTGGTCATACAAAATGCTAAACTTAAAATGTAACCAGAATTGATATTTTCTTGAAAAAGTAATTGTATAGGTGTATGATTTAGTCACTCTTGCAGAGATTAGAGACAACATGAGATGAGAAGCATAGTCTACATGACTATGATACAACTTTCCTCTTCATTTTGGTTTTCCATTTATTTTAATTTTAGGCAACTTCATATTAAATATATATCCCATACTAAGTGAGAGCTGATAGGGAAGAAATGTAGCATAGGGAGTAGAATAAGGGCTCTTTTATCAACTGCCAGGGTTTGAATCCAGTCACTTTTATGTACTAGCTGTGTGACTCTGGGCAAATGCATATGATTTTTGTGATTAGGACATAGTGTGAGTATATAAGGTACCTAGGACAATGCTTAGCATATAATATGGGATCCATAAGAGTTGGAACACCTGACCATTCTAGTTTTCATGCTGTTTGGGAGTATATTTAATTACTGCTAAATACAATTATGTTTTTAAGCATATTTTATTTATACAAAATTATACACAATAGTGAAGATACCATTATAACTATAAACTCATTTATTTGTGTACCAGGAAAAAATTATCAATATGTTGTAATCTATATTTGAAACCATGCAGAAGGCATATACCTACATCACATTCTGTAACTACTACTTCTATTACTACTAACTATGTAATTACTACAATATATTTGTGGAACTTCCCACAAAGAGCAGTGTCAACGATGGTGAATATACATATGTCAACTTTAAAAAATAGACAAAATATAACACAATTTGCAAGATGACTATTAATGATTAAAATACTCAATTGCATATAAAGGGACAATTTAAAAAATAAATTAATTAACCTATGGTGCTTGGGTGGCTCAGTAGGTTAAGCATCTGACTTCAGCTCAGGTCATGATCTTACAACTCATGGGTTCAAGCCCCGCATCAGGCTCTGTACTAACAGCTAGGAGCCTGGAGCCTGCTCTGGATTCTGTATCTCCCTCTCTTTGCCCCTACCCTGCTTGCAATCTGTCTCTCCCTCTCTCAAAAATAATAAACATTAAAAACTTTTTAAATAAAATAAATTAATCAGAATGTGAGAAAACAGTATGGCATAGTGGAAGCAGTGTGAGTCTTGGAATTGGAGAGACCCAGCTACTTAACTATTAAATTTATTACTTTAAACAAGTTGTTAAACTTTTCTGATATGGGGTTTCTTCATTTATATATATGCTAATAATTCCACCTACCTCTCATAGATTATCCATTTTTCCCCATTACCTATTATGGAAGTTATGTGCAAATTTTTGAAGTTGCCTAAATATCCTAATAATATAGGAATATTATTAATCATAATATATACCAGAAAATATCTTACTATTTTCTAGTAATTTGTGACAATATGTTTTAAGGTACATGAATTGATCCATCAAAGTGTGATACGCACTATGTTTGCTAGACATTCTTCATATTATAAATGAAGAAATCCTAGCTATGTGATCTTACTTGAAAAATGGAATGTAAACTAACATTTATTGCCTATACTGTACCAGCATAATGCTAAATTCTCTTATATGTTAACTCATTTAATTCATTTTATGTTACCCCATTTAATTCAGCCAATAAATGTATGAGGAAGACTAAAGATGGCTAGAAAGAAATAGCCTTTTAACTCATGTTGAGTCCCTACTTCAATAAATGCCCAAGTCAAAATTCACTTTTTCTATGATTGTTTTTTTTTACATCCTGTATTTTTCTTCTGTAATCTACTTTATACTCCATTCTGAATTTATGTATTGGTAAAAGGTAAAATGAGAATTAAGAACTGGATACTATAGCAATTTGTGTATTAGGTCACATAATGAGGAGATAGCTAATTAGTAGGAAGACCGTGAAGTAGGTAGACTGCTTGGGTTCCAGTCAGTACCCCAAATCTTGGAAGGACAATTTAGGTAAAAGGCCAGTCAGCAAATGAAACCAAAACAGATACTTTTGTTTCTGAGCCTTAGGTTTTAGGCAGGGGCGTGGTTACCAGTAAAGGGGATAAAAATCAAGGTTCTGCACGCAAAATAAGAAGCATAAATAGAGTTAACATAATGGTTGCTTGGCCTCTTGATTTAGAGTATGTCTGGTCTCCAAATGGATGAAAGCTAAATTTATAAGAAGTAAATGATACTTATTGGCATTGTTAGGTCAGTGTTTTTCAAAATCTGTTCCTCATAATACCAGTATATGAATTTCCCTGTTAAGAAAGGGTTCTGTTGTCAAATGATTTGGAGGAATACAAAATTTGCTCACCTTTCTATGATAAATGCACTAAGAAATCTAGCAATAGAGAAAGGTATTTCATTCTGTTTTACCCAGTGTTTCCCAAAACTATTTGATTACAAAATACTTTCCTCACATAGTATCTCTTAATATTCCCCACAAGTGTTCTACAAAACATAGACATGTGTTATTTTATAAAAATATGTCCCCCAATCGTGTGTGTGTGTGTGTGTGTGTGTGTGTGTGAAGTGAAATATAGAAGGGATACACAAGGTTATTAGCATAGGTTTGTGGACAAGATGACTTGAGGAAGGAGTTAGGTGGGAAGGGAAGGGAAGGGAAGGGAAGGGAAGGGAAGGGAAGGGAAGGGAAAGGAAGGGAAGGGAAGGCAGGGGAAAGGAAAGAAGGGTAGGGAAAGGAAGAAGTAAAAGTAAATACCCAACAAATAAGAATCTGAATATGAATTTATTCCAGATGAAATGAAATTCATAGAACCTGATGAACAAGTCTATAAACAAGTAAATGAAAAGATACCATCCATGTTAAAAGGATAAGAATTTGTGAAACAAACAGGCAAAAATATGAGAATAGTAAGATGTGGAAAAGATGCAATTAGAAATATTGGCAATGAAGAAAATACTGAGATTATAAGGAAAATCCCAATAAATGGGATAAATTCTAATTTGGAGACAAAGGTATAATGAATTGAAATATATTATTGAGTAATTTTATTAATCAAATATTTATACATGCTATACCAAGTTCTTTTTAGTTCTTCTTGAAATAGCTTTTGTGAATTTTAATCATATAGAAGTCTATTACCAAATTCTTTTTAAAAGTGCTTTTTAAATGAATCAATCTCCCAACAACCCTATGACATGCACTACTATTGTCAATATTTTACAAATGAGGAAACTGATGTTTAGAGGTTAAGTAATTTGCTCAAAAACATATAGCTGGTAAGTAAAGAATTCACTCCAAGCACTGTCCATGCAGACAAATAGATAAAAGCATGAAAAGCAATTAAGAAACCAAAAGATGGATAGATATAAGTTATGGGAATGGTACCATCTAACTTCCAGATAATGGTTAACTTTCAGAAGCAGAGGAGAGTTATTGATTATGGTGTTTAAATGGTATCTATGGTTACATTTGTTTGAAAATGACAGAACCCATTGAAGAAAATATAGGAAGATGGCAACATCTCTTAAGTTTGGTGATGGGTATTTGGATCTCCAGATATTTAAAAAAAAATCATGAAAATTCAAATTTAATATTTAAAAAGTGATCTGAGAACAGACTGTTTCATTTTGTAAAAATAAATTATATGTACAAAAGAATGAAAGAAATACATCATTTTTGTTATCATTACATTTAAAACAATGCTTTTATAAATGTTCTTAGGTTAAGATGCTCCTATAAAGTAGCATCCAATCCAGAGCTCAATGCATGTTTTCAAAGTTAGACTTATTATATTTCTGGCCATATATTCCAATTGCATCGTTTGGCTGCATTGCGAAAAACTTCATGCATTACTCTTGGGAACAATTAAGAGACCTTTTGAGCCAAGTTACCAATAGATTATGGAATATGACATCACTCTCCTATTTATCTTTTATTTCAACTTTCATGATTTTTATCAATGCACATTCTAAACTCTTCAAGTTTCCAAAAAATACAAAATAAAATTGATTGTTTTTAAAACTTTAATTTGTTTAAATGAACCAATCCAATATTTTCATTAAAATGTCCCTAAATAATAGGATTTTACTAATTTATACTAGAAAATTCTAGCTAATAATATTTTTCTTTTTACAGATTTCCATTATTTTGAATATGTCTATTGCCAAATACAATCAATTCCCAAATGACCACTCTTTAAGACAAGTATATGACATTGCTGAAAATATTGATTGGGATAAACTCAGCCTCTTCTCATTAAATGTTCTCTCTGGACTGGAGAAGAGTAGGAAATGCAAACAAGTAAACAGTGTTCACCATCATTTAAAAAATTCCATGGGCATAGGAGATATGAGTGTGTTGCTGGTAGAAGTAGGAGACAGACACTGGCTCTTAATGTTTATTTTATACTAGACCCTTTATAACAGAATTTCAGATTATTGATCGACATTGCCTGATTCCATTTCATTGAGTCCCATGAGAGTTGAAATTGCAGACTGAGATAAACTAAAAGTACCAAGTTCATCATGTTTAAAACTGCTTTTTCAGGGTATTGCTTTCCCTCTGCTACTTCAGTGCTATTCCTCCACCACTGAGAGGTTGTAATTGCAAAATGGATGTAGGGGAATAGCTTTTTTAAAAAAAAAAAAGAGCAGTTATGATCTAATGTCATATCGTCTGTGATGTGTGTCTGAAAGATTTATGCCCTGATTAAAGAAGCCTTGATTGAATTTTCTGATAGAAAATTGTTTTGGTCATTGGCACATGTGTTGCATATTCTTTGATCCAAAGTCTGTTTCACTTATTGCTTGAAAAGTTAAGAGAAAGACCTAAGGAAGAAAAATACTGTAAGTAGAAAGGAGGTAAAATGTATTCTATAAATCAAGCAGGCATTGGGATTTAGTGACCAATAATTTATGGTCAAGAAAGAGTTTCCAATGCATTCTCATTTTTAGTTGACATTTCAACCACTTAATCATTCATTCATTCACTCAACAAATATTTATTTATTCAACACAAAGAGTGAATATTACTTTGTGCCAGGCATGGTTTTAGGCACAAATTATACATCAGTAAACAGTATGACAGGGACAATGTTCTCTAGTTTGTAGTGAGGGCTGTCAGTCAGTAAACAAGGAAAGGAATGAGTGAATGAAGACTTCCAATAGTGACTAATGCCATAAAGCAGAACAGAGTTTGAGGTGATAAAAATTAATGGAAATGAGGAATCTTCCTAGATTAAATATAGGTTACAAATGGCCTCTTTGAACATTCAAAGGGGCTGACCATATAGCTTACTAAGGGTAAGATGGATGAAAGGAAGGAGTGGTCAGTCAATATCAGAACATTCTAAGCAAAAGCAACAAATCCTAAGCCCTAAAGGGAAAGTGAGATTGGCTTAGTCTAATACTGAATAGACTAGTGATGGGTGGAATATTTTAGGTATTAAGATTATGAGATCACAGAGATAGAATCAAGAGCTCTCTTTTGGAAGACAGTGTTGCTCAATACTTTTTTGCACACTTGAATCATCTAAGGAATATTTAAAACTATCAACTGCTAGGTTGAACATGAAGCCAATTCAATCAAAGTAGACAGTACCTACACAACAGTTGAGAATCATTCACATGAAGCTTTGCAGGCCATGGAATGGATTCTGTATTTTATTCCAAGTGCAATGGCAATAGATCTCTTCTTGAGTATCTTTTGGCTTGTATCTAACAATAGATTGGCAAAACCCTTACTAAACACATCGACAAACACCACCATCTTATCAGATCAACTCTTTATATACCAAAACTTAAGAAATTATATTTCCCATAACCAATATTTAATAAACACATTTTTTCCTTTCATAATTCACTTCCACATTTCCTAAATGCCCATCAAACTATTACCACTCCTTTAACCTCTCAAGAAATTCCTTTCCTCTCTTCTCTTACATTTGCCTGATCACAGACAAAAACACTGGTGATTTCAAAGTTACAAGCAGCATATTCCTTAAAGCATCCATGGTCAGACAACCATGAAGTCTAAAAGGGTGAGTTGACTTCTTAAGCAGTCACATGGAATGGACTGAATTCCACAGGGAATGGAAGAATTTTAAATGTGTCATGAATTATTTTGATTTCAGTAAAACAAACCCATCTCCAGGTGAATCCAAGTAGCAGACTTATTTAGTATCATCAATCTTGACTTTCAATTCAAAATGCTTGCCCTTGAAGGCTCTAAGTGCTCCTTAGTCCAGACATGTACTCAGGGCTTTGTATGAGTTATATATTAGAATGGTTGATAGTGTGCCGTATTTTTAAAATAAGCAAGTTTTAAAAATTGTGTGTGATCATACTTCTCAGCCTTCTCTCTACTAGCCTTCACTTTACTGCCAAAATTCTCCTTTTCCTTAATGAGTTGTTCGGAGGACCATTGATGATAATGCATTGGGAGCTGAAAAGAGTGGAAAGAATAGATTTGAGATGGTTTCATCACTTTCTATTTTGAAGTTAATAAAGTTCTATAGAGAATGGAGACAAAAGAAGTGTTAATTTGATTTGGGGCCATGAAGGGAAGATTTAAAAACTTAGACTAACTCTGAAGATGTTGATAACTTTAGAAAAAACATGCCATCAACTTTATCTCCTGTTCTTTTGATTAAAGGCACTGGCAGTGTTTTCTGGGCCAAAAGCAAATAGTGCAGATTTTATGTATTTGATTACCTCGATGTTGAATGAAATGGATAGCAGAAAGGACAATAAGGCCAAATAAGATTCAACTCCACTGTGTCCATTTATCAGATCCTGTGAGATTAACACCATTGAAATACAATTCTCATTAGAAGATTTTGTTTCTCTCAAGGACATTGACTCCCTGGTGCCCTGATCCTAAATTGGAGTTTTATGAATCTTGATTACCTTGTGGAAAATGAAATGTATCAGAGAATTCAGCTTTGCATCTATTTGTGCAGGGGAGTTAAATTTATTTCCTGCCAACATCAGCAAGTCTGATTTTAGAGAATGCAGCTCATTAGAATAAGTTAACCATATTAGAATATATGCTGCTCCATTCCTCCCTGCCAGCTGCTCTGGGTGCTACAATGCATCCTGAGAAGCCAAAGAGAAAGCAGACCTCCCCTGCACCTCATTCACTGATTCTGTTCAGAATAGGAAATTGGTTCAAATAAAGAAAACTTTCTAACAGGCTGGGTTTAGACATGTCCTGGGCAACAGAAATTCGTATAAGAAAGTGGAGGACTACCATAGCACCTATGCAGTCACCAAATTCCAGCCATAAGAAGCAGCACAGGGGAGTTAGAATGAAGAGAGACACCATTATTGGTACAGCGGCCAGTTTCTGGTTGATATATTTGAACTCTCTTTTCTTCTACCAATTTGCAATTACAGAAAGATTTTGCTTATGTTCTTGGGCTCAAGATATAGTCTTTTTTTTTTTTTTACTTTTTTACAATCTTTGCTTCCATAGGTATGATCTATCCCACTTTTTCCCCCCATTCTTAATGTTGTTTGTGTTTTCCAGGCCACTATCATCCTATACTTGCATTATTGTGCTATTTTTCAAATTCATCTCTGCTCTCTAATTCCCAGAGAACATTGCTCCATTCACCAATATACACACAAAAGCACACACTTGTTTTCACACAGAAAAATCCATTATTCCGGTGCACCTGGGTGGTTCAGACAGTTAAGAGTTTGACTCTTTAGCTCAGATCATGATTTTAGGCTATGTCATGTTCTCCTGATTCTTGGGATTGAGCCCCGAAGCTCAGAGTCCTCTTGGGATTCTCTCTCTCCCCCCCTCTCTCTCTCTGCCCCCCGCTTCCTTGCCCTCTCTCTTGCTCACTCTCAATATAAATAAACTTAAAATAATCTATTATTCCAAATCTTGGTAAATTTGCCAAAATATCATTGATAACACTTCACTAATAGTCACTAAAAACATAACAAATTGACAGCAAAATAGTAGTATGTTTCATGGTATCATTCCACTACTTGAAAATCTCAAACGTTTCTTCATTTAGGATGAAAACCAAGCATCTTAACCTGGCCCTGACAGCCCTACTACCTGCTATAATTCAGATTGACGCTGGATCACAGAGACGAAGTAAGTAAGCATCAGTGGGACACTACACATAAAGTGCTTAACATACTGCCTAACACATTGAAAGACCTCAGGAAAATATTGTAGTCAATATAACCATCAAATTATTTCAATATAAGGTGCCCTTAGAACAATCAGGCTGTCAATCAGTGTGTCAATCCACACTTTTAATTATATTTCCCCTCTCCTTTTACATATATACATACACACACACATATAGATATATCTTTATATACAACCTTTTCTTTGAGACTTAGGAAGGGCACATATGGTAAGAGATAGGAACAGAGGGCTCTGCTGTCTGAATCCATTATTTTGAATCCTGTCTTCACTATTTCTTAGTTCCGTACAAGCTGGTAACCTCTCCAAGCCTCAGTACTCCTGTCAGTCGAATAGGACAATAACAACACTCACCCGCTAGACATGTGAGAATTGAAAGAAATAATGCATGTCAAACACTTAGTACAGTACATGGCACATAGTAGACATTCAACTGATACTTTCTGAATAATCAATTTCAGGTTCCATGTTCTCTGCCAATTTTTTCTCAAACAGCCCAGCCCCTGGTGGTTCAATCTTTATTTTAAAAATGGTCTGTGCAACTCACTTGGTGTAGAACCCTTGCCTTATACTCCATTGTCACCATTTTGAGTTACTCAATTTTTGTTGCATTATTAACTTTTGCTCTCCAAAATGGCCATTGACTTTTAGAAAAAACAATTATACTCTGCCTCTACTATTTAGCATGTCTACCATGGTGAGTTTCCTTTAGCTTTCACTCATTCATTCAACAAATATGCACTGTCATGTTGAATTAAGACCACTTATACTACAGAGTCTCTGAACTCATGCGATTAATGTTTTACAGGGAAAAAAAAAAACAGATATAATATTAAGGAGAGTACAAGAAAGTAAATAGTTAACGTTGAAGCAAATATTGTTAATTTTACATCACTAATAGAATGAATATGTATCCATATAAATGTATATACATTGTATAAACATGTACAGAGATTAAAACTAAGAAGAGGGAGCTTGGGGGTGCCTGGGTGGCTCAGTCAGTTAAATGTCCGACTTCTGCTCAGGTCATGATCTCACGGTTTGTAAGTTGGAGCCCCACATCAGGCTCTATACTGACAGCTGGGAGCTTGGAGCCTGCTTTGGATTCTGCGTCTCCCTCTCTCTCTACCCCTCCTCCTCTCACACTCTGTGTCTCTCAAAAATAAACATTAAAAAAAAGAAGAGGGAGCTTATATCATGCCATGGTTAAGAATCAATGACTCAATGCTTTTGAAATTTTAGAATATTTACTCCTTACCCTATCATCTTTAGGTGAGATCAAGTATTGGGGGTAATACTCATTTCTCAGTTTCTTTGGATTTGGCAATGATTTCCATTAAGAATTCCGGTTTTCTTCAAAGTATGAGCATGATTCAGACAGCCTTTCATCATCTCCTGGCTAGTGTTCTCTCTTAATTCTTACAAAATAACTTTACATCTTTAGCACATGACTGGGTGCCCAAACTGTTGCTGAGCTGCTGGAAAGCAAACAGGACACTGAGGATGGAACAGTGTGTTAGCAAAAGCTGCTCAAACCTAATATGTAGAGTCTGTTAGCTAAGCCAACACTAAAAAGTAGCATTTAAGAAGAGCATTTATCAGGGGAAAAAGGAGTGCATGGGAGAGAGTAGTGTTTTATTGATCTGTAGAAGTTTATTTTTCCATTCTGCAATGTTAATCAATTTCTTAAATAAAGCAAAAGTACCAGTATTGATAATCTCAATGATGGTTTAAGTTTTCTAGGACAACAGAGGTATCATATTGACATTGTAATAACACAAATGCCAGGCTTGATTGTGTTTGACACATTCACTGGTAGGTTTTGATTGCTAGAATTAATCCCTCACTGTGAAAGAGATGTTTTCAAGATGTTGGGTTTAGGGCTGGTGAATTAGAAGGATATAAAGGACTTTTTATTTCATCCTCTCTTAGTTGCCATAGACTTTTCATGATCACAGAAAGTCAAGAAAGCAAAGTGGGATTGTAAAAATAGAGTATTAAAAGGGCCAACTGGGCCACTTTTAATCTATATTATATAACAACCCCTAAGCCTGAACATTTATTAATGGTTTAATATATCATTAATATTTGTTTACAATCATTATAGTACTAATTTAACAGCATATAGATGTGTATTATTGAAAGTCTTTCTTTAAACCCTATTTTCATGCCAGAGATCACTATGTACTGAGCTTTCCGCCACTGATTTCCCATTCCATTTGGTTTCTCCAGTCAATCAGACCCACTCCCATTGTGTCCCCTGCCAAAGTGGGAATACAGTTACAGATAAGAAAGATAAGAAAGAGGCAAACGACATAAGCAGCTTTGATTTCACCCACAAGCAGACACATGTCATGCTGTCATTAAAAGTTTCTCTAATTCTGGGGGCACCCGGCTGGCTTAGTAGGTACAGCATGTGACTCTTGATCTTAGGGTCATGAGTTCAAGCCTCATATAAGGCATATGATTTAATTAAAAAATAAAAATAAATTTAAAATAATTTTTTTAAGTTTCTAACCCTGGTCAATTCCCAGCACAGTTTTGACGGTCTGTGTTCAAGTTGTTATTCAATTCAGGGATATGGAAAAATACATAAAACTGACCCTTTGATACATCTTCTTATACTTTTTATTTTACTTCATTTCATTTTTACATTTCCATTTTTTAAAAAATGTTTATTTATTTATTTTGAGAAAGAGCATGAGTGGGGGAGGGGCAGAGAGAGAGAGAGAGAGAGAGAGAGAAAGAATCTCAAGCAGGCTCCACACTGTCAGCTCAGAGCTCCATGCAGGACTCAAACTCACCAACTACGAGATCATGACCTGAGCCGAAATCAAGAGTCAGTCGCTTAGCTGACTGAGCCACCCAGGTGCCCCTTAAGCATTTTTACATTTCTGAATAAAGATGATATGAAAAATATTCTATGTATATAGCACTGATTATATGAAAGAAACTCTGCAAGCTCAAGAGGTGCCTTACAGATTTCAAATACTAACCATTTTGTTATATTTAAAAAGCCAGTGTACCAATTCAGATAAGAACCAAAGAAATCTGCTAAACTATATAAGGAAAAAACAACTGAATATATTTTTCAAGTCAGTTATAAATCATCAGTGAAAGAAAAATATTTTAAATATTGAAAAATTAACATGATTACTTTCCTCACATATTGGCAGTAACCCAAGAGATTCCAAAAACAAGAAGAACTTAACTTGTACAAATATTTAGCATATAAGCCCACATATACACAAGTGCATATTTAAACACAGTCTTGTTTTTTTTTTTTTTTTTTTACTGAAATGCATCTTGGAAGAAAGTCCTCTATGATAGGTGCTATTGAAAGGTTAGTAGCACTAAGCAGTGATATATGCTAAAATAAGAATGCATTTATGGAGTAATGGAATCTCTCCTAGGAAAATATTTGCCAGTGTCTTTTCCAAAATGGTGTCATAAGAAAAGAGATTAGAAAAATTTTACTTTAGAGTGTGCTGTGTGATAATACATTTAACACCTTGTTCAGTGAAATTTTACGTGCAAGGCAATTTATTTCAGTGAAGATACAACGTATTTTTTTCTGTTATATCTTGTCAAATAGCTATAAAATTAGTTGATTAAATGTTGTTTAATACTAAAAGAAGAATGTGCAAGTGGTTCACCTGTCAGAAGCGTGGTGCTTAGGGACTGTTGGGGCAAGGACTGAAGGTGGAGAGGTGAAGGTGGTGACGAGCAAGACGGTTAAGAGACTGCAGACACAAAGAAGGAGAGATTATTAGTCTCTGCTGTGAATTCAAGTATAGAAAGGAAAAGGGGAATGGAATGCAATTTTAGAAAGCTTTCCATGTTAAGTAATAGATAAAATTTCAACAACATCCCTTTAAGGAAAATTCTTAGTAAGGATTCACAATATTCTTCAATAAGTAGGGAAGAGATACATCTTATTGAGACCAAAAGAAACGTTCCTGATCTCTTAGAAATATTTATTATGAAATTTATTGTCAAATTAGTTTCCATACAACACCCAGTGCTCATCCCAAAAGATGCCCTCTTCAATGCCCATCACCTACCCTCTCCTCCCTCCTACCCCCCATCAACCCTCAGTTTGTTCTCAGTTTTTAAGAGTCTCTTATGCTTTGGCTCTCCCCCACTCTAACCTCTTTTTTTCTTTTTTTTTCTTCCCCTCCCCCATGGGTTTCTGTTAAGTTTCTCAAGATCCACATAAGAGTGAAAACATATGGTATCTGTCTTTCTCTGTATAGCTTATTTCACTTAGCATAACACTCTCCAGTTCCATCCACATTGCTACAAAGGGCCATATTTAGCTTGTATTTTGGTTACTATAATCTGGGAGGTTTGAACTTTGAGATTAATGGATCCTGCACATATTATAAGATTCCAAGAAAACCATTACTAGCCAGTGAGGAATGGGACACTGGACAGAGATCAGAGTATGTAGTGATATACAGAATGATGCTTAATTTGAGACTGTGTGACTTTATCCAATTAAGTGTAAAACAGGAATAACCAAACAAAAATTTCCCAGTGACATTACTACCCAGATAAATGGGCTTCAGTAAACATGCAATGAAACTCTTTTTTAAAAAGTTCCTTTTGAACTGGAAAGAATAGAAATATTACCTGGTGTACTTTGGTGGCTTAGTTGGCTGAGCATCCGACTCTAGATTTCCACTCAGGTCACAACCCTAGAGTCATGGGATGAAGCCCCACATCGAACCCTGTGTCAGGCTCCACACGGAGCATGGAGCCTGCTTAAGATTCTCTCTCTGCCTCTGCCCCTCTCCCCCACTCACACACGCTCTCTTTGTCATCCCATTTCTTCTTCTTCATTCTGGATACATAGGAAGACTGCATTTCCTTCCCTTCTTTGTGATTAAGTTGAGGAACTCTGACTCATTTTCATTAATGAATGTGAGTGAAGTGATGTCTGTCACATCTGGACCAAACATGAAAAAGAGAAAACCATTGATGGTGGTGCTTGTTACTTTTTATTTCATTTCATTTTATTTTGAGAAAGACCTTCAAATTAAATGGGCTTGATTCAAAGAGAGTGTGAAAATGTGTTGAATTCTGAAGCTTGCAATTCTCAAAGACATCTTTGTCATTCACTCTGCTAGACAAGTCTTAATAATGCTTCAGTATCTGTTTATAAGAATTAAGCTTAAGCAACTTATCTATATGTGAAATTATTTAAACCAGCTAAATTACTACCATAATAGTTTCTTCATCTAAATCATTAAAGCAATATAGGTAAGTGATCCAATAGTAGCCCAGGGTCCTCTTCTCTACAGTGAGGTTTGTTTGGTTCCTCTCACCAGATCTACAATTCACTTGCCTGGGTTCAACCCTGAAGGGGTTGCCCATGAGTTGTACCCAGGAGGACGCTAATTATGTTGTAACCATCATTTTTTTTAGGATATCATAACCTTGTACGCTTCTCACAGCTGCAACTATTAATCATGGAATATATATTTTAACTATATTTTTAAAAAATGCATAAATTTGAGAATTCCTAGAGCTTTCTTCTTGCTCTTCCATACTGTGTGTTTAACTCTATGGCAGTACAAGCTTATCTTTGCCTCATTCATGGCACTGAATGTTGCCCCTGGCTAAGATCCTGGACCAAAATGAATTAACCTTCAAAGCATGGAAGAATACTTTACATAGCATGCATATTCTTTATTCTGAAAAAAGTTAGTTTAAAGAATTCTAAGGATATTAGAAAAAATTAAAATTCATAATGCTTATTAAAAAACCTGAGATTTTTATAGCCCTGGTGACTTAGGTTGTTAGATGTGCCAGAGGAATTTTTCTCTTTCTTTTTTTTATCTGTCATTAATTGGTGCTGTTTTTACACAGAACTGTCTTCCTCTGGAGTCACCACCTGCAGTAACTTATTATAGATTCTTCAGTTCCATTATTCATATTTTTGCTTCTGCATCTAGATACCACCCTACTGTCATCCACTTTATGTGACACATGGTGCTTAGAACTTGCTACCATTAAATGTTGCAAAATAAAATAGAGATACCATTCATCTAAAGTTAATACAATTTGGCAACTCTCCAAAATGGGTTGGAGAATTGTAACTTCCCAAGTTTAGTGTAGCTGACAGTTTAGAAATCCAATAGTTAATAAATTATGGAAATAGTAAAAATAACTAATGCATAAGTGGAGTACAAAAGTTAAACCTTTAAATATGAAACTGATAAAGGTAAAACTGTGTCTTTAGTGTGCTTTATGTAAACAATTCCCATTATATTTATTTACTTACTTATATTTGAGACAGAGAGAGCAGGTATGCAAACAGGGGGAGGGGCAGAGAGAGAAAAGAGAGAGGATCCCCAGCAGACTCCGCACTCAGCATGGAGCCTGTTTTGGGGCTCAAACTTATGACCTTGAGAACATGACCTGAGCCGAAACCAAGAGTCAGACTCTAAACAAACTGAGCCACCCATGCACTCCCTATTCCTATTAGAAAAGCATGGAAGTATTAGGGAAGGCTACCAAATAAAAAGTCTTTGTTAATTACATTGTTTAGCATTGTTTCAGAGTCACATCAAGTATATACATTTACCAAATCTTCTCAAATCTTTTCAAAGCACTCATTTTGAAAAGCTGACCTATTTCCAAAGCCACCCTGAGAAAAATATCTATATATCTGATAATACATATTAAATCCAACAAATCCTTTAAAATAGTTGCATTTTCCTGTCATACAATTCATTCTAAACAATACAATGGAACCCTGAAGTAAACTTGATATTTGCAAGCAAACTTTCCTATGAGAAGTTTTTTGAGTTCTCTATCAAAACAGATTCAATAATAAATATTTTAGATAGATCTCATTATATGTAGAATGGTACCATATAATTAACTATCCAAACATAAACCTTAAGAAAAAGTGCTATCGAGATGCCCATTGACCTATACTGTAATGAAATATACTATAGACCTATACTCTAATGAAAGGGCTGATATGTAACAGGTGAAATTGACTATGTTGACAGGCTTATAATGACTAATACTTATTTAATTGTAGAATAGAAATGGCCATCTGATTCTCATGGGTTCATTTAGCTTTATTATACACTATCTGATTTCTTCCCAGAAGTTTGCAAGTCATGCCCTCCAAGGACTGATCCTCAGATACCTGACTAAGATAAATGTCTGAGGATCTAGTCTCTCTGATCACTATAAAGAGATACAGAATGACTTTAAAAAAAGTATTTGAGGGGAACCTGGGTGGCTCAGTTGGTTAAGCATCCTACTTCAGCCCAGGTCATGATCTCGCCATTCTTGAGTTCAAGTCCTGCATCAGACTCTGTGCAGACAGATCAGAGTCTGGAGTCTGTTTCCGGTTCTGTGTCTCCCTCTCTCTCTGCCCCTCCCCCACTCATGCTCTGTCTGTCTCTCTCTCAAAATAAGTAAACATTAAAAAATTTTTAAAAAGTATTTGATAACAAGCAACATAATTGCAATAAATTCATATCTTTCAGTACTCACTCTAAACGTCAATGGACCAAAGCTCTAATCAAAAGACATAGGGTAACACAGTGGATAAGAAAACAAGATCCATCTATATGCTGTTTACAAGAGACTCACTTTAGACCTAAAGACACCTTCAGATTGAAAGTAAGGGGATAGAGAACCATCTATCATGCTCATGGTCAACAAAAGAAACCCAGAGTAGCCATAATCATATCAGACAATCTAGACTTTAAAATGAAGACTGTATCAAGAGATGCAGAAGGGCATTATATCATAATTAAGGGGTCTATCCACCAGGAAGATCTAACAATTGTAAACATTTATGCGCCAAATGTGAGAGCACCCAAATATATAAATCAATTAATCACAAACATAAAGAAACTCATTGATAGTAATACCATAATAGTAGAAGACTTCAACACCCCACTCACAGCAATGAACAGATCATCTAATCAAAAATCAACAAGGAAACAATGGCTTTGAATGATACACTGGACCATATGGACTTGAGATATCTTCAGAACATTTCATCCTAAAGCAGTGGAATGTACATTCTTCTCCATTGCACATGGAACGTTCTCAAGAATAGACGACATACTGGGATACAAATCATCCCTCAGCAAGTATAAAAAGATTGAGATCATACTGTGCATATTTTCAGACCACAACACTACAAAACTTGAAATCAACCACAAGAAAAAATTTGGAAAGATAACAAATTCTTGGAGACTAAAGAACATCCTACTAAAGAATTAATGGGCCAACCAAGAAGTTAAAGAGGAAATTAGAAAAGTATATGGAAGCCAATGAAAATGATGACACCACAACCCAAAACCTCTGGGACGCAGCAAAGGCAGTCGTAAGAGGAAAGTATATAGTAATTCAGGCCTTCCTAAAGAAGGAGGAAAGATCTCTGATACACAACCTAACCTTACACCTTAAAGAGCTGGAAAAAGAACAGCAAATAAAACCTAAGCCAGCAGAAGACAGGAAATAATAAAGATTAGAGCAGAAATTAATGCTATCAAAACCAAAAAAAGAGTACAACAGATCAATGAAACCAGAAGCTGGCTCTTTGAAAGAATTAACAAAATTGATAAACCACTAGCCAGTTGGATCAAAAAGAAAAAGGAAAGGACCCAAATAAATAAAATCAAGAATGAAAGAGGAGAGATCACAACCAATACAGCAGAAATAAAAACAATAGTAAGAGGATATTATGAGCAATTATATGCCAATAAAATGGGCAATCTGGAATAAATGGACAAATTCCTAGAAACATATACACTACCAAAACTGAAACAGGAAGAAATAGAAAATTTGAACAGACCCATAACCAGTAAAGAAATTGAATTAGTAACCAAAAATCTGCCAAAAAGCAAGAGTCCAAGGCCAGATTGCTTTCCAGGGGAATTCTACCAAACATTTAAGGAAGAGTTAACACCTATTCTTTTGAAGCTGTTCCAAAAAATAGAAATGGGAGGAAAACTTCCTAACTCTTTCTATGAGTCCAGCATTATCTTGATTCCAAAACCAAAGACCTACTAAAAAGGAGAACTATAGGCCAATTTCCCTGATGAACATGGATGCAAAAATCCTCAACAAGATATTAGCCAACCAGATCCAAGAATACATTAAAAAAATTATTCACCACAACCAAGTGGGATTTATACCTGGGATGCAGGCCTGGTTCAATATCTATAAGGCAATCAATGTGATTCATCACAACAATAAAAGAAAGGACAAGAACTATATGATCCTCTCAATAGATGCAGAGAAAGCATTTGACAAAATACAGCGTCCTTTCTTGATAAAAATCCTCAAGAAAGTAGGGATGGAAGGATCATACCTCAAGATCATAAAAGCCATATATGAATGACCCAATGCTAATATCATCCTCACTGGAGAAAAAAATGACCCATAAGGTCACGAAAACACAGGGATGTCAACTCTCGGCACAGTTATTCAACATACTGTTGGAAGTCTTAGCCTCTGCAATCAGACAACACAAAGAAATAAAAAGCATCCAAATCGGCCAAGAGGAGGTCAAACTTTCACTCTTTGCAGATGACATGATACTCTATATGAAAAACCCAATAGATTCTAGCAAAAAACTGCTAGAACTGATCCATGAATTCAGCAAAGTTGCAGGATATAAAATCAATGCACAGAAATCGGTTGCATTCCTATTCACCAACAATGAAATGACAGAAAGAGAAATCAAGGAATTGATCCCATTTACAATTGCACCAAAAACCATAAAATACCTAGGAATAAATCTAACCAAAGAGGTGAAAATCTATACACTGAAAACTATAGAAAGCTTATGAAAGAAACTGAATAATACACAAAAAAAATGGAAAAAGATTTCATGCTCCTGGATAGGAAGAACAAATATTGTTAAAATGTCAATACTACCCAAAGCAATCTACATATTCAATGCAATCCCTATCGAAATAACACCAACATTCTTCACAGAGCTAGAACAAATAATCCTAATTTGTATGGAGCCAGAAAAGACCCCGAATAGCCAAAGCAATCTCGAAAAAGAAAATCAAATGAGGAGGTATCACAATCCCAGACTTCAAGCTATACTACAAAACTGTAATCATCAAGACAGTATGGTAATGGCACAAGAACAGACACTCAGCTCAATGGAACAGAAGAGAGAACCCGGAAATGGACCCACAAATGTGTGGCCAACTTATCTTTGACAAAGCAGGAAAGACTTTCCAATGGAATAAAGACAGTCTCTTCAGCAAGTGGCGTTGGGAATACTGGACAGTGACATACAGAAGAATGAACCTGGAACACTTTCTTACACCATACACAAAAATTAACTCAAAATAGATGAAAGACCTCAATGTAAGACAGGAAGCCATCAAAATCCTCAAGGAGAAAGCAGGCAAAAACCTCTTTGATCTTGGCTGCAGCAACTTCTTACTCAACACGTCTCTGGAGGCAAGGGAAACAAAAGCAAAAATGAACTACTGGGACCTCAACAAAATAAAAAGCTTCTGCACAGGGAAGGAAACAATCAGCAAAACTAAAAGGCAACCGATGGAATGAGAGAAGATATTTCAAATGACGTATCAGATAAAGGGTTAGTATCCAAAATCTATAAAGAACTGATCAAACTCAACACCCAAAAAACAAATAATCCAGGAAAGAAATGGGCAAAAGACATGGATAGACACTTCTCCAAAGAAGACACCCAGGTGGCCAACTGACACATGAAAAAATGCTCACCATTGATCATCATCAGGGAAATACAAATCAAAACCACAATGAGATACCACCTTACACCTGTCAGAATGACTACCATTAACAACTCAGGCAACAACAGATGTTGCCGAGGATGTGGAGAAAGAGGATCGTTTTTGCATTGTTGGTGGGAATGCAAGCTGGTGCAGCCACTTTGGAAAACAGTATGCAGGTTCCTCAAGAAACTAAAAATAGAACTACCCTATGACCCAGCAATTGCACTACTAGGTATTTATCCAACAGATACAGGTGTCCTGTTTCGAAGGGACACATGCACCCCCATGTTTATAGCAGCACTCTCAACAATAACCAAAGTATGGAAAGAGCCCAAATGTCCATCAATGGATGAATGGATAAAGAAGATGAGGTGTATATATATATATATATATATATATATATATATATACACGATGGAGTATCACTCAGCAATCAAAAAGAATGAAATCTTGCCATTTGCAACTAAGTGAATGGAACTGGAGGCTATTATGCCAAGCAAAATTAGTCAGTCAGAGAAAGACAAATATCATATGACTTCACTCATATGAGGACTTCAAGAGACGAAACAGATGAACATAAGGGAAGGGAAACAAAAATAAAAACAGGGAGGGGGACAAAGCATAAGAGATTCTTAAATATGGAGAACAAACTGAGGGTTATGGGAGGGGTTGGGGGAGGAGGGATGGGCTTAATGGGGAAGGGCATTAAGGAATCTACTCCTGAAATAATTGTTGCACTATATGCTAACTAATTTGGATATAAACTAAAAAAATTAAATTAAAAAAAGTATTTGTTACTAACTTGTTGTTTTAAAGAGTTGCGCATTGTACCACAGATGTTCAATTATAACTAACATATAAACCACTTCAAAAAGTTTTAATCAAAAATGGAATTTACTGGGTCCATGTCTAAGAAATTCATGGGTAGATGAAACTGGCTTTATACAAGAAATTTTGTCCTAGGCAGGTTTCTCGGTATGCCATTAAAGATGACCAGTTGTAGCTAGAGTTTGTAATCCCAAAAGAAGAAAACCCTTTTTCTCTGAATTCACCTAACAAATCTCAGGGAAGCTCTTATTGACCATCCTTATTTCATGAGCCTATTATAGACCTAATGTCTGTGACCCATGGGAATTGAATACCTGCAGTCTGGCTTGCCTTACAACCTGTGATCAGGTGAGTCAGGCACCATGAGTGATAGTCTTACCAAAAAAACTTGAAGTAGATACTGGCACCCAGTCACCTTCCCCATAAAAATGTGCTATTATTTTTTGTTTTAGTTTTCGTTTTTACCTTATGAGCACTTCTGGTGTTTTCTACATGCTAACATAATTCATTTATGAAGACTGTGTATAGTAAAATATGAACAGAAATTGTCTCGCTATACCTATTTTAGATATATTGGGATGAAATGTATACAGTTTATTTTCACCACAGGAATTCTGTAATAGAACAAGTGTGTAGCACTAAGTAGTCAGATGAATCCTAAAATAAGTAGTCTCTTAAATGGAATTGGATAAAACACTGTAGGGAGCTGCTGAGATGTGCACCATCACTTAAAAGGAACCAGCAATAAGAGTAATTTTACTTTATTTCACAATCATGGTTTGTATAATTTTCTTCCCATACATATTGAGACAGCTTGTGAGTTCGTCTCTTCCAGAAAAAAAAGGCATTTTAAATAAGCTTGCGTATATTATTTAAAAAGATAATAATAATAAGCATGCATATATTCCACCACAGTACCTAGTATATAACTAAAGTAATAGCAGTTGAAATTTTACCTAGACACATTCGCTCAAGATTTTAAAAAGTGAGAATTTTCCTTCCATAATCAAAGAGGGGTACCTGGGTGGCTCAGTCAGTTTAGTGTCCAACTTTAGCTCAGGTCACGATCTCCTGGTTTGTGGATTCAGGCCTGCTTCGGATTCTGTTTCTCCCTCTCTCTCTGCTCCTACTCCACTCACACTCTGTCTTTCCCTCTCAAAAATAAATAAACATTAAAAAAAAGCTTAAAATAATTGTTTAAGGGATTTGGGCTAAACTCTCTTGTTCTCACAAACAATAAAATATGGTATACTAGACTTAAATATATTTAATAGGTATTTTTATTCTTTCAAAATCAGTAGTTAAAATGTTGGGTAATATCCACAGATATTTTATCGCAGTTGCCAACACATCTCAGCCCATTAGTTGGGAGCACTTATTAAATGAATACTAAATATTGCATATGTCACACAGAGTATAGAATTATAACAGATAAAGGAATCACTCTAATAGCAAGAGAACACATGTGTGTTTTATAATGGTTGTGCATTTTTAATGCGCAATCTCATACATCCAGATGAACTGGCATTGAGCTATGTCTGATGTGAAAAATACACACAAGCTAGACAGAAAAATTAACCTCAGTAGAAGGGCAAACCACTGTTTTCCTTTATCATATCATACTGTCCTTCTAGGCCCAAATCCTCTTTGTGACTTGCATGCGTGTGACTCCTTTTCCATCCTGTAGCACAGACAGGCAAAATGGCATAGGGCTTATGGGGAAATAAATCACATGTAGCATTTCCTCCCTGAAATGTAGTCTGCTATGCACCAAAAAGCTTGTTAAAAAATCTTTATAGAGATGAGTCTAGAAACAAATAGGCAAGTTTGTTGTTGAGAGAATAAGGGTTTTTGTCATAAGGTAAAAGGCTTATCCTTTCTCATGCATTGGCCCATGTATGTTTGTTTCTACAGTTGCCTCACATATGGGCAATACATTAGAGTATATCCACTTTCTTTTGCTACATAACAAATCATCCTAAAATGCAGCACCTGGAAGCAACAGAGATTTATTCTCAGGATTCCAAGAGGGCAAAATGAACCATTCAATGTCTTATAAGGCCTAGCTTTTGAAGTCTCTCAGCATACTTCTGTGTCCTTCTCTTGCTCAAAGCAAGTCACAGGATCTCTCTAGATTGCAGACAAGAGGGCACAGACTCCATTTCTTGATGGGAGGAAAGGAAAAGCAGCATTGTAAAGGAGCACGTGTGTTATAAGAAATTTTTGCAGTTGTCTTTGCAAACAGTTCACCACATCAAGAGTTCATTTAGAGACGAGGCTCTCCTATACTACTGATTGCATCACTGTTGTGATGAAATGCTTGCCATTTTAAGGTGACAAAGCCTGCTGGACAAATGATCTGCTCATATTCCATAGTTCAATAAATCACAATTTATCTTAAGATTTTCTTTGGTATTATTTTAAAAATTAGATTTACAGCATGTTTTCAGACAATATCCTCCGAAATGGGAACAATAGTGAAGCACTCCAGGGCTAAGCCCCAGCACCTGCCCCCATTTTTCCCCCTGAATACTAACAGTTAAGGGGGAAACTCGTAACTAAGCTGTTAGTTCTCAAGTTCACAGCAAAACTCTGGAATTCCAGAAGTGCATGATGATTCAAAGATCTTCAGGAAAATTAAGCAATAAAAGTAGAACTAATAGTGGTTAAGGCTACACTGCCCAGGAGTTCCTCAAAATTTTCCAGCTCACATTATAAACAAGAGATGAACCGAGAAAAGTTACATAAACTCATTTAAGGTCAGGACTAGAAAAAAGACAGCCTGAATATCATTACTCCATGGAGTTCAGCACTAAAGAAACTTATATTGCTTGTCCCAATTATAGCAAATGATTATTTATTTTGTATATGTAATTTTATTTGTATATCTATAGCAAGCACCATGTTTCTTAGCATGGCCCCTAGACCTCAGAAAGCTTACTTGTTTTATGAGTATGTGTGTATATGTGTATACATACATATGTAAATATATAGACATATATGTGTACACATATATATGTAAATCTATCTATATACAGATATAGATATATACATAGAGAGAGAGAGAGAAAGGAGGGAGGGAGAGAGATGGCTTTTTGATGCAGACATTACATTTTGGGTAACTGCATTAAAAGTAGTACCACTTTTCCCATTAAGGAATGTTTTCATACATATATAGTGACAACCTGCATATTCAGTAAGTCGTCTACAAATCCTTTAAATTTTTTTTTTATTTGAAGTGGTCTTGGAGCAAAGAGCTGAGAGATATCACCTCAAACCTATTTTTTTTTTAAATTGAACCAAATATTTCACCCAAATGAGCACCCTTCCCAAGACTTCAGAATCCCCACTTTCCTCTTGTTCTCACATTAAACCTCATACAGAACAGCTAGGGGCTTACAAAACAATTTCACAAGCACTGTCGCACTTAATTCTCACAATAATCCTCTAAATAGTATCGCCCTCATTTGATGAAACATAATTTCAGAAGTATTACAATGACCTAATCAATATGAAACGGCTATTGAGTTATGAAGCTGCGACTGAACTATAGATTATTCTACAGTACAGTTTTCCTTTAAACATCTCCCACATGTGCCTTATTTTTTTTTTGTTTCCATAGTTATTAAAATAGACCCATGTCTGGATCACCTCATTTTGTAATAATATTCAGCCCCTGTTGAGTATCTTTTATGCACCAGGCACTCTCCCGGATATTGACGATGTAATGATGAGTTTCACAGGCTCTATGGTTGTAAACAGCTCAAAGTCTAATGACTACCATATCAAGCTCAGTTGTTTATTTTTTTCTAGGTTCTTCTTCCAAACCATCTTCAATGCCACTGGCTGATGAAGTCTCCTCCTCCAGTAAACAGGCAGCCCACTTTTATTAAATGCTAACTATATTCCAGTGCTTTAAATGCATTAGCTGATTTAGGTTCACCACAACCTTAAAAGATGGGAAGTATTTTTATTTTTTTTTACAGAGGCAGAAATTAAGACAGACATATACACATACACACCCCCTCCCACATAATTATAAGGGTATATTTTGAACCAGGAGGTGTGATTCCATAATGTATACTCTTAATCACTTCTCTAAAATGTCTCTCAAAAACTGAAAACTTTATTGTGTCACTCTTTTGATTAATTACAAAGGAAGGTTCCTTGTTCCCACAGTGTTAAGTCCCCAGTTTTTCAGCTTTTTTCTGTTATTCCCCTAGCCATCTTCCTTGTAACCTACTTTGACTGTTTCCCTGCCTAACAACTTGTCTCCGCATAGTTTTCTTTCTTTCCCCAAACTGTCTCTCCTTTGGTCATGCTATTCCTTGAGCATAAAATCTGCCCTCCATACCCACACTCCCAGTCTGCCTTTTATAAAATTCTGCCCACCTTTGAAATCTTATGTCTCTGAAGCTTTGTTCACATCTGTATCTCCAAATTACTAAAATTCACTGTTATTACAGAGAGATTGTTCCAAAAAAATAGGACAATTTCGGGTTCAGTGACTTGTTTATCTCTATTTTTCATGTTTGCTTACTTATGTGTCCAAATAAAGTCTTGGCTTGCATGAATACGTATCACATAAACTAGCATAATGTTGAGTATTATGAGTATTAATATTGTTGATGGATTAATCAAAATATTTCATAAATTACTTTTGGGAAAAAGACAAATGCCTGCAAAATATTTAAATTAAATAACAAATACAAAAAATCCGAAGTTTTGTGTGTTTTTTTTTTGTTTTTGTTTTTTACAAAATGGATTGCTTGTAAGAGAGAATGTTCATGATTTTGAATAAGCAAAGTCATTTATCCAGTTAGTTCAGGTACTAATATATTGTTGAGTACAAAAAAGAGAAACTTTAAGGCTACTAAATTTCCAATTGGTTGTCTACATTGATTAAAAGGGAAAGGTAATTTAGCTTTCACCTCTGTGAAATTCATGTGTTTTCTAGTGAAATTACCCAGTTGGACTCAATAGAGATTTATAACTCATTTCCGATACCTAGCCAAACATAGTAAATTTACTATCTAGAAACACTGGCATGTTGACCCCTAACCAAGATATGTGAAAATTCTCTCATTTCATTTCATTTCATTTTCCAGCAACCTGGTTTTTTTAATGCTGTATGATTTCTGAAGCACAGTGCTGAAATGTAAACTTTCCCTATAGTGTAAGGTTTAAATCTTAATTTGTTCAAGTCTTTCCCAGAAGCGTGACACATTCAGGTACTCATATTGGTATGATCTACCTAATTTTACCTTACTGAAATTCTAATGATTTCTCATTTTAAATTTAAAACATCCCATTAGTTTCTGGCATCAAGGGAAAATTCTAGAAGACCTGCTTGGCCAGCAAAATAACCATTTTGAAATAGAATGATTAAGAACCAAACAAAGGGCTTTATCTAGCTAGCTTAATTGAAACTGATGAATAATATGCAATGCATAAAGGGGAAATGAGGGTACACAACCTCACTAACTCAAGGGTTTGATAATGAAGGAGATGTTCTTTCTTCATTCAGATTCAGTTTGGAAGTTGTCAACTTTTGAAGATAGGCAGGGTAATTTTAAGAGAGTAAATTGGTGAAGGCTCTCCATTTTTTAGTGGGCAACTATCATCAGAACTTAATTTGGTAGGCTCTATTTCCAGCAACTATTAAATAATTAACCACAAAATGTCAGTCATGATGGTGATTTTGGTAACAATAGATGACTGTCAAAGCTTTCATATTCTCTGAAACTTTGACATCTGCAAACAGAAGGGGAAATGATACAGTTTGGCCATGTGATTGTTAATTGAATTTGATCTGAAAATGTTTTTATTAAATCATTAAACTAGACCTTGATTCTTTAGTCTGCCCATGTGTATGGATTCCCAAAAATGGTCCTGACATGTTAGCCATTATTTACTTATGTTTATTTATTTATTTACCCAATCCCATCAGCAAAAGCATGAAATAAGTATTATTATCTGTTTTACATTTTACTGAGGTCGTGAGCAGTTCTGACTTAGAAAAGTCAGTTGATGATGACAATAATACAAACAACAAAATACTAACAAATTGTAGGATTTGATATGATTTTATAATCTTTCCTCAAAACTATACACTTCCTATTACACTACAACTGCATATTTTCCAAATAATCAAATGTGTTGAAGTCAGATTTGAGTAGGTTTTATCCCAATTGAAAATTCTGGAGGCATACAGCAAACTTCAACTGTAGTTCAATTTTTCAACTGTAAAAATTATAAAAATTCATCTCATCAAAATTTTACTTAACCTAGGCAATGTAACTTGTTCAGGAACTAGGGATTTTCCTTAAACACATCTTTAAGTTTACACTTGAAAAGGAAAGTTTCAAGATATAAACTCTTGCCAGTTCTTGGTAGCTTAAGTATTACATGAATAGTTTTTTCATCTCTTTCAAAGAAGACATGGTCTCTTCATTGAAAGCTGAGTTGGAAGCATTTCTGAGAAACTTTAAGGCCTGTATCAGGCACAAATTGTTTTCTGTATCCAAACTGATCATAACCAAGAGTTTCATTCTGGAAATATTTCCTGTCAGGACAAGCACTTTTTTCACAGCATATTTTTGGTTGTTGTGACAGCAATGAGTAAAAAAACACTTTTGATGCATCTATATAAAATGGTATATAAAATTTTTCTCCCAAAAACATTTGCTTATGAAGGAAGAGGTGACTTCATGCCAATATAAACTGGCATGGTGGAAATGATTCTGACCTCTATTTTACTGCCACTTCATCTCCACTACTCACAGACTGCCTATGCAAAATCAAATAAAATATGCAAACAGGCTCAGACATGAGTCCAACAGGGTTTGGCACTGTAATGATAAAATAATCGGGTCATTTAAAATCTCAATTTAGGGCTGTACCTTTGGGTGGAATCAGCTGAAGAGTATCCATGCACAAATTTCATCAGACATTTATTGGACACCTATTATGTGCATATACCAGGGGTCAGCAAACTTTTTTATTAACTCTTTTTGGTTTTCAAGACATATGATGTATTTCACAGCTACTCAACAGTGCTATTGTACCATAAAAGCAGATCAAAGTAATATATAATAATTATTATGCTGTGTTACAGTAGAACTTTATTTATAAAAACAGGTAGCAGGCCAAATTTGGGCAGGGAGCTGTAGTTTTGCTGATCCCTGACACAAACCTTTGAGACACAATAGAATTAATAAGTGACAAAAATGTAATTAAAGAGCTCACACTACCAAAAATTGTTAGAATGAAATAGATTATTTCAGTAATGTTGTAGGATATAAAATCAATATACAACATCAATTGTGTTTTTATATATCAGAAAACTATCAGAGAGAGAAATTAAGAAAACAGTGTCATTTTTAAATAGCATTAAAAAGAATAAAACACTTGTGAATAAATTTAACCAAGTAGGTGAAAGATCTCTACACTGAAAACTGTAAGACACTGATGAAAGAAATTGAAGACACAAATAAATGGAAAGATGTTCCAAGCTATGGATTTGGAAGAATCAATGTTGTTAAAATGTCCACTACCCGAAGCGATCTACCAAATTATCTACAGATTCAATGCATTCCCTATCCAATGGCATATTTTCACAAAAATACAACAATCCTAAAAATGCACATGGAACCACAAAAGATCCCAAATAGATAGAGCAATCTTGAGAAAGAACACAGCTGGAAGCATTATTCTGATTTCACACAATATTATAAAGCTATAGTAATAAAAACAGTACTGACACAAAAACAGACATAAGTCAATGGAACAGAATGGAAAGTTCATAAATAAGACCGTGTATATAAGTCAATTAATTTACAACAAAGGAACCAAGAATATACAACAGGGAAAGATAGTTTCTTCCATACATGGTGCTGGGAAAACTGGACAACAACATGCAACAGAATAACACTGAACCCGTATAACAAAAATCAACTCAAAATAGATTAAAGACTTGAACATAAGACCTAAAATTATAAAACTCCTAGAAGAAAATGGAGGAGGTGAGCTCTTTGCACCAGTCTTTGCAATTATTTTTTGGATTTAACACCAAAGCAGAGGCAACACAAGCAAAAATAAGTAAGTGGGGCCACATCAAACTAAAATGCTTCTTCACAACAAAGTAAACCATCAATAAAATGAAAAGAAACCTATGGAATTGGGAGAAAATATTTGCAAACTACATCTCTGAAAATGGTTAACAGTAAAAATAAACAAGGAGCTCATACAACTTAATAGCAAACAGAACAAAACAAAACAAAACCACCCAAATAGCCCAGTTAGAAAATTGGCAAAAGATCTGAATAGACATTTTTCCAAAGAATACAAACAAACGGTCATGAGGTACATGAAAAAGTGTTCACCATCAATAACTATCAGAGAAATGCATATCAAAACCACAATGACATATCACCTCATACCTATTTACTATCAAAAAGACAAGAGATAACAAATGCTGGCAAGGATATGGAGAAAAGGGAATCCTTTTACACTGTTGGTGGGAATGTAAACGTTTGGAGCCAGGATGGAAAAAAGTATGGAGATTCCTCAAAAAATTAAAAATAGAACTACTATTGATCCCACAGTTCCACTTCTGGGTATCTACCCAGAGGAAACAAAATCATGATCTCAAAGAGGTATCTGTAGTCCATGTTTATTATAGGATTATTAATAATAGCCAAGACATGGAAACAAACTATCTGTAGAGAGATGAATGCACACACACACACACACACACACACACACACACACATATATATATACACAATGTAAAATTATTCAGCCTTAATAACAAAGGAAACCCTGTCATTTGTGACAACATGAGTGAACCTAGAGAGTTTTGTGCTAAGTGAAATAAGCCAGACAGAGGAAGACAAATGCTGCATGGTATCCCTTATACATAGACTGTTAAGGAAACAAATATATATATATTTATACACACACACACACACACACACACACACACACACACACACAGTTGAACTCATAGAAAAAGAGAGCAGAAAATTGGTTGCCAGGAGACTGGTAAGGAGTACCAACTTTTAGTGGTAAGATGAATATGGTGTGAGGATCTAATGTACAACACAATGGTCACAGTTGATAACACTGCACTGTATAATTGAAAATTTGCCAAGACAGTAAAATTTAAACATTGTCACCCAAAAAAAAAAAAGAAAAAAGTTAATATGTGAGGTGATGGATTAATTGTGTTACTTAAGTCACTGTACACATATGGCAAATCATCATGTACACTTTAAATATGTTACAATTTTTTTGTCAATCATATTTCAATAGAGCTGAAAAAAATAAAGAGCTTACAGTTAGAGAGAGTGATATTCTTATACCTTGAAATAGGAGAATCATAAAGTGATACAATAAAGTTGCAACAAGTGCTATACAGAGCACAGAAAATAATAGAAAATTATGCTGTCTCTTGAAGGGTGATTAGGATTTTACCCTGGCTATTTTATTTTATTTTTAATTTTTTTTATGTTTATTTCTGAGACAGAGACAGAGCATGAGTGGGGGAGGGGCAGAGAGAGAGGGAGACACAGAATCAGAAGCAGGCTCCAGACTCTGAGCTGTCAGCACAGAGCCTAACGCGGGGCTTGAACTCACAAACCGTGAGATCATGACCCGAGCCGAAGTCGGTCGCTCAACCGACTGAGCCACCCAGGCGCCCCTACCCTGGCTATTTTAACTGGCTATTGGGGTAGAAGTAAACTCTACATAGTGAGACTAGCATCAACAAAGGGATCAATAAGGTAAAGTGAGACAGGCTGGAAAAAGCAAGGAGTCAGATATAACTAAAGCAATAGGACCTTAAAGGGACTGTTAATAAGAGAGGCTAGAGAAGAATGCATCTCAGGGCCATGTGGTCAGTCCTTGAATAATACCTTGGAGGTTTAGATTTGCTGCTTTAATTGATGGCACATTCTAAGTCCAGAAAGAAGGTAAATTTTTTATAATGATTATTCATTATTAATTTGTTAGTTTATCTTTTTTTCAGTGGTCCACTCCATTTTTCATTTGGCTTGTAGTTTACCCTTGTATTCTTTATAAATTTCACTTTGCGTGGAAACATTTTTCTTACTTTTTGTTGTGTATTCCTTCTCCAAATCAGTAGCATCCCATATCTTAGACCCTGAAATCACAGATGTATGTCCATTACTTCACTCTTTATGAAGTCCAATTTATATCCCAAGACGTACTTTGGTTCAAGTAGTGCTTAGTATTATAATTTTTCTTCAAGAGATTATTAAAGGGGGAAAATAATATTATAATGTGTTTTTCTAGCCATCAGCCCTAATTTTCTATTCCACTTAACAGGAAAATTGAGTTGATCAATGCCCCCCATTGAGGAAAAAAGTATATATACGTATATATATACGTATACGTATATATACATATATATACACGTATATATGTGTATATATATAAACAAACATATATTGGTGTGCTTTATCCTTTGATCATTAATAAATCTTACCTTCATTCAGAAGAAAGATTTATGTATTCTAAAAAATGAAGAAATGGTAACTTGACCACAATAAGAATTTTTTCTTTAGTTTCAAAAGGTTTGACAGTTTTTTGTGGTTTGTTCCCCCCCATAATGATGTGTTTTTTCTGCTCTGCTGTTCTTTCTTTTCTTTTAATGTTTAGTTATTTTTGAAAGAGAGAGAAAGACAAAGTGCGAGTGGGGGAGGGGCAGAGAGAGGGAGACACAGAATCTGAGCAGGCTTCAGGCTCTGAGTTGTCAGCACACAGCTCCATGCAGGGCTCAAACCCACGAAAGGAGGGATCATGGCTGAGCCGAAGTCAGACACTCAACTGACTGAGTCACCCAGGCACCCCATCTGCTGCTCTTTCTAATAGTTTTTCTAAATTGATCCCTGCCCTCTCGTTCCTACCCATAACTGCCTAGATATTCCTGTGGCTGAAAAGAAGTTCAACGATGGTACCACATCTGTTTGTTGCACCTACTTGAGGATCATTTGTTCTGAGATATGGTGTAGCCACATAAGATTTCTTGGATCATCTCATGGTCAATAAGAACTATATTAACCAACTATTATTTCTTCCAGAAATCAGGAATTATCCATGTATTGATAGGAGCCGGGTATTTATATAACATGATTGATTTGCTTCTTCTTGAATTTTTCCCATAGCTCATCAAATACTTGCAATGTTTCTCACATAGGGATCAAAAACAATAATAATCTTGTAGCATTTTTAGGACTGTATATTGGAAGCATACAATAAATATTACTCCCCTTCTTCTCTAAACATTTTATATATCCAAGAATTGAAATAAGTTGATGATAATATGGTGACACTTTATATGCATTAAATAGTTGAAGAATACAGAAAACTGAATGTATACTATGGATATCTGCACATGAAGAATGACTAGTTGGTATAAATTATAGATACCTTTGGCCAAAATGTGCAATGTAGTCTAGCTGAGTATATGTCATAATCTTTATCAACTATTCTCCTCTTCAGCAAAGGATAATTATATTTTTTATTAAAAACCAGAAATATGAGCTAGTTCATAAAATACTACCAAGTATAATTAATCAGTTTTAGGATCAGTAAATATTCTCTTTTTTTGAACATCTAGAAAATGAGTTTTAAAATATCACGAAGGGGATAACAGAATTGTATAGACAAATTTTTCTTTAAAACCGATAATACCTAAAATATCCCAAGACTGACTCACTGTGACTCTGTAAAGAAAAAAAAAACAAAACAAAAACACAGACCTAGCCATTCTCCTTTTAGTGTTTACATGCTTGGAAACCATTTAAGCTTTTTTTTTTTTTTTGAATTCTTATATTAAATTCTACCAGAGCAAAATAGCAAAGCACTTATTTTCAAAAGTTTATTAGCTGCCTAAATGAAAATGTAAAGTATACCCTCCAAAAATAGTCTGTGTTGTAGAAACAAATTTCTGTCAGTGTAACTTCATAGTCTGGCACTAAATTTTGTGCACAGTGAGCAAGGCTACTGTGCAATTTATGGCATATGCATTACAGCAGATCTCAAGTAAATTATGAACTCTGTGTGTTACCGAGGCACTGTCAAACCCTGATTGATTTGGACAGTTTGTAGTTAATTAAGTTCATTCCAATTCTGTCTCTTCATCCAATTTCAAAGCATTCTATATTGAAAGCCTATTTTCAATTAGTAAGAAGGATGAAACAAAAAGAATTAATTACAAAAGTGACAATCCCCATTTAAGTCTTCATAGTGGAGCAATTATGTATCTTAAAAGTTAAGAAATTGAAGAGTTGTACTTGTCTAATACATTACGTCCTTGATGTGTATCTTATATATATTAAAACTTGACGTAGGCATGCCATTACAGTGAGGAAAAGAAAATGTGGTGACTGAAGTTAGCTGTAGTTACTTACTCTAAGTTAAATAAGGGAATGCCATTTACTTGGTATTTAATTGTTAGGAATTAAACTTATCTTTTGAACACTATAAATATGGCAGATATTTTAGAAAATTTTCTGATAAGACATATTTATTTGTGAATCTTACAAAGCTGAGAAGGATGGGTAGTTTTTCAAAGCCTACTAGGTGATTCTTATATAATAAACTGTCACCCTCCAACTGTATCCAATCCTGTCACTCATAAAGAGCCTCTAAACCTGACCAGCATAACTGATATGAGGCAGGTTTGCATAGCAGGTAAGTGTTGGGGAGCCAAATAGATCTACCGTAAATGCCTAGCTCTGCCACTTACTAGGAATAGTTTGGGCAGGAAATATTTTTAACTTTTCTCTTTCTCGGGTAAGAGGTTTATAAAATGAGGATAATACTATAAAATCTACAGGGAAGAGTCAAGGATTAAGAAGAGAATTATGTAAAATATTTAACTCAGTACCTGGCAGAGTGAACAGTTATTTATCATCATTCTAATAATAGTGATACTTAAAAATCAAACACCTGGATCCACAAATTTCATACCTACATTATTATAACAGGATATTACTGTGCAGAGGTTCCTGGAAGTGAGAAGGAAATTTGGGTTTGACTTCAAATACACTGACTTTGACATCCCAATGGGGCTTCAAGTTGGAAACATCAAGAAGGCAGATAAGATGAGACAGGGTTATATGAAAATATTTGACATTTATTAATGTCAAGAGAAGATTTCAGCTTGGGAGTTTTTCAGAGGATTTTTCTCCTAAATTTAGTAGATGAAATCCCACATAGACAGAATAGAGACAGAAGGAAGCCCAGATGTGACCTAAAGAATTACCGTATAGGTGAAAGAAGTTGAAAGAAAATACAAAACAAAATTTAATCTAAAGATACTATAAGGCAGAGGAAAACTTTGAGAAAAAAGGATCAAGAAAAATAAAAAACCTAATAGATATCAAAATACTGTAAAAAAAAAAAACCCTACTATATTGAAAGTGTGCTAATGGCATAGGAATATGAACAGTGAAATAAGTCAGAGCAGAGTCAAATAAATGTATGAAGAAGATGGGATTTCAAATCAGAGGGAAAATATGGCTAAGTCAATAAATGGTTTGTGAACTACTGAGGGATCTTTAGAAGACAAAAGAGTTAGATGTTTATCTTATACCACACACATCTAAACATTCATGCTAAATGGATTAAAGTTCTAGATATAAAAAATGCACTAGTTGAATAGAGGAGAATGATACAAAACTCAGAAGCCATAAAAGAAATATTGGCAGTTGAATTTTAACAATCTACTAATTATCCATTAAAATTACCATAAATAAATTTAAAAAATAAGTAGATAGGGGACATATTCTTGTCATAGGCAAAAAAACAAAAGTTAATATTTATAAAATACAAAGAGATCCTGTAAATCAACTTCTTAAAAGTTTGATTATCCCAAGGGAGTAAATGGACAAAGTATATAAACAATAATTCCTCAGATAAAAATTATAAACAACCAGTGAACACATAAAAATACTAACCTCTTAAAAATATGATATAGGTTTTTCTGCCTACTCCATGAGATTAAAAAATTTTAAAAAATGATTAAAACACCTAGTGTTGGTGATAGAATAAGGAAATGTATACTCTATTATTCATTTGGTAGATGATAAATTGGTACTACTGTTCTGTAGTCTGATATGGTATCATAATCAATATAATAAATCTGTATAGTCTACAGACCAGCAAATCCAGCAATAATAAAATCATAACTACTAAATCTCACATAAAATTATAGCATAAATGATTAGGTATAGATAATTAAGCTATATCCACAAGAAAGCTCATTTTAGCAGCAATGACAAAAAGACAAAATAAAATTTGAAAACACAAAATGTCCATTAATAGAGGAATTGTAGATCCAAAATCAAAATACTTCAGAACGTTTTTAAATAGTGAAATAAATCTACTAACTTGAAATACATAAACAACATATTATTGGTCAATAAATAAGCTGGGTGAATTCATGTGCATAAATACATGCTGAAGCAAAAGATTGTTTATGCACTATTATGACAATAGCTAACCCTGGAAAGTTGAATTGGAGGAGAGAAGGGAAAATTTTAATAATTTTTCCTTAAAAAATTAGGCTAAGGTTTTACTGATTTGTGTGTGTGTGTGTGTGTGTGCATTTTGTCTTTCTTAAATTTTCCAAAATTACTATGAGTTGCATTTAGAATCAGAAAATAATATTTTAAAACATATTTTTTTTTAATTAAAGCAGAATTAGAACCATGTAAACAATACATGTCAGTACAAACATACTTTATAGACAGACTATCCAGATCCATGCCACAGTTAACCTACTGACATGGTCTGCAGGTTCCTTCACCTGTTTGTGCCTCAACTCTAAAATGAGCATGAAAATACCTACTGAATAGCCTTGTCTTAGGAAACTGCAGATAAGAAACCAATAAATTACTGAAGGTAAAGTATATGCTTAGTTCCTGGAAAATAATGAGACTTCAATAAGCATGCTAGTATGATTTTTATTGTTAATGGTATTGGTATTGACCATGCAGAGGAAAAGGAAAGGGTTGGCTTCATTTGATGAAGTGAAATGTGGCAAATGATTCAATGTAAAGATTGTTTCTTTAGACATACCACCCAGTTTCTTGAAGAAGTAGGCTATATCAAGATTATTTTCCATTAGTAAGTACTCTTTAAATCACCATGCCATCCTTACCTCCTCCCTTCCCTATAGTGGGTCTGGTTGACTAGCCAGTCTCTAGTTTGTACTCTCCTCTTCCCCATCTTTATGCCTTTGTACCAATTCTTTCCACCAATGGGAGTGGCCTTACCACCTATTGAAATTGGATCCATCTTCTAAAGAAGAGATCATTCTTACACTACCATTCCCCTTTCCTCAACCTTTCTGCGCTTTGTTAGCAAATCCATTTGCTTAGTTCTCACCTTTTGCCTTATGTCATTATTTGTGTCAATGTAAATCATCCCACAAGAAAAGCTTCTTCATGATGAGAATAAGAGACTATGGAGGTTAAGGGATAGTAGGATGTGTTAAACTTGATGTCCACACAACCTTAACAAAACTTATACACAGAAACTGTTCAGTGATTATTAACTGATTTTAATACAACCTGACAATGGACAAGCTAGGGATGATGCAAATATAACACTTAATTTTTCCCTAGGTAATGATGGTGCTATAAAGAAAATAAGAAAGTGAGTATTTCTGCTTAAATTGAACAGAGAGACACATTGCTTTTCCAACTCCCACTTTCAAGCCAAAGTAAAAAAGACAGCAACAGAAGCAGTAAAAGAAGTCCCATTTTTCAGTGAAACTAGGAAAAAACAACCCTAAACCACAAAATACAAAGATTAAAATTTGAACAAAATCGAGGGAGAATATAGGGAAAAAATGAAATCATTTTTTTAAAGCATAAGTTACTATTTCATGTAGCACATCCCTGAAGGACAAAAGAAACAATCCCTTACTTGAAGAGATGAATTTTGAATGAGTCAATAAGCCAGGGGAATATGCCTGGACTTTGTTCCCCATGTCAATGCTTGGATGTGAGGTTAAAAACAGACACTCACAGAGGTTAAGTTGGTAGCAGGGAAAGGAAAACAAATAAGCATTGTGGATATTAGTTTCAGCTAGCTGCATAAATGTAACTGCTAAATTGCAATACATGAAGCCTAGATGAAATTATTTTAAAGGAAAATGTAGATTTCTGAATTTACCTCAGAAGGTAGAAAAAGACTATACATTTACCAAAGTAATTGAAAATGTGGTCAAAGAGCTACCTCTCAAAGGTGATGAGTCTATGATGGTTCAACATGTATCAAATCTTTAGGAACAAGTACCAGAATATTAAAAATATATATATTTTTAATAGCTTTAAAACCTCCTCCCCAAGTCTTTCTATAAAGTCATAACTCTGATGCCAAACTATAATAAAAATGGACTCAAAAAAGAAAGGAAGAGAGGAATACAAGCAAAGTTCACTTAAAATATCAAGACCGAAACTCTGAGGGAAACATCAGTAAAGTTAATCTAGTAGTATTTATAGAAAATTACAGACAGGATTCACCTTGGGTTGCTGAGATGGTTCAAGATTAAAAATGTTTATATTAAGATTTCAGAGGTGTATGGTTATCTCCACCCAAACTTCAAATGGTATTGTGTAAAATTTAACATTCATTGTGATCAAATTTACAGTAAAAGAGGAATCAATATGATACACAGTCAGTATAAACAGACACACATTCTCTTTTGGAAATGTTAAAGATGTAAGCCAAGAATGCCCAAAATTTATATTCAGGAATTGTTAGCAATATTAAATAGACTAGATATGAAATAGCACAAAGGAAAACAAAATATAATTATCTGCACAAAACTTCATCACATATTCCAGAAATCACAAAAGATTCAGTGGTAGTTTTACAAATGTAGCATCATTTAGTACAAAATTGAGAGTGTTCTGTCTTAGCTCATGCAAATGGTCTTCTCCTCACTTACCTTCTCAGGAGGAGGAAGACTCTATTAGTGCTGCCATTGTGTGTGCATGTGTGTGTACATGTACGTATATGTACATGTATATGTGTAATATAGAATTAGGAAATGTTTAAAGAGAGGCAAATTGACGAATGAAGATCAGCAACTTTGCATAGCAAAGACTCTGGAACTATACGAAGATAAAGTCAAAAATACAGAAGGAAAAAGGACTTAAGGCAAAGGTAGATGTGTTAGAAAGTAAAGAATTCTAAACTTTGAGAATCGGAGAGAGATCGTGATCATGTGAAGAAGGGGAATCATCCAAAGAAGTTTGAAATCGTGACCCATAAGTAGAATCAGGTAGCAGCTGGGACAGCCAACCAAACCCATTATTCATGGGGAATAATTTCAGGAGAACACAAGTGTTAATCTCACATCTTCTGGTTAAATTTTGAACTCTAAACCTAAGAGCTGGATAAAAATCCTTTGGATTTTTCTTTTTATATTGGTAGAAAATGAAGACCATACTACCTGCCACCCAACTTAGTGGAAAATACAAGAGATGTTTCTTCATCTCTTGAATAATCTTACACCTCTTACATAATTTTGTTGTGAGCATGAATTACATAGCACATTTAATATAAAAGTTAGATTTGTATGTACTCAATAAATATTTTTATGAGATACAACTATGATAATTTTCTTAGAAAAATATGTCACTGTTTAGTTTGTCATCTCCCATCTATAAAATTCTTTAGCACTAGCTTACTTTATAAGCACATCATGCCAGAAAAGGCACTTTTCAATATTGAACACATCATATTAGGTAAGGCACTTTTTAATGTTGAAAGTCCTCATGTCTAGATTTATTTTTTTTAAATCACAATTAGTTGTCACAAGAAAAGTTTTAAATCCCACTTAAAATTTTACACACAATAAAGTATAGATTATGTTTAGTTTCATGGTGAGCAATTATCCAAAGGAAAGTCAAGATATAATACAGTTGTTGATTTCAGAAGAAACTATGTTTACAACTTCACCAAATTGAAGGGAAAATTATTTGGATGTGGAGATAGATTTCCCATCCTGAAAAAACAAACAAACAAAAAAACCTCATTCAGCCCCTGCTGTGTTTCCCTTCAAAGGGATGATCAGCTTTATGCATTTCTAATTTTTGCTCCATTGAACATACAGACATAACCTGCAGAAACCCTTTTCATTTATTTTCAGAAGAGATATCCTGATTCCTTGCCAGACTGCTATTTATATTGCCCATAAGACATCCAGCCTGATGATACAGGATGAAAATGGCTTCCAGCCCTACCCATAAGTCCACTGAGCTATAAAGCAACTTTGTTAACTTCACTTATTGGATTTTAAATTGTCATGTATTGGCAGTTTGTCACTGGCATTGACTTCCTGCCCTAGAGCCAAGATTACTGCTATAACTACTGGTTCATTCTTCATCACCAGGTTTATAGCTCACTACTCTGGCCACTGTGAGGAGGTAATGTTTGAGAACTCTGCATCACAGTGCCATTTTTAGTACCACACTGAAAATTGAGCTATGGAGAATCTCATTCTGGATCTTTAGCTAGCTATCTTTACAAATTCTCAATGATTGAATAATTCCATCCAAAAACTCATTCAGTCAGCAAATGTTTATGAGGCCCAGCTAGTGATGACTTAGAAATTTTGGTAGATAGAAAAGAATAATAAGACATGGTCTCTGCCCTTAAATGGCTCATAGCTTAACTGAAGAGAAAAAACAAATGTATAGCTAGCCATTAGAGAAAAGTGATCACCTATTTCAAATGTCTGGCATCTTTGTCCAGTTCTTGCTATCCCCACTGTGACAGTGGTAGTGTCAGTCATCACTGACTTAGCTTTTACTCTATAGCAGGCACTTAACTGGTCTCCCCTCCTTCGACTCTGTCTTCTCCATGGCAATGACAGTGACTTTTGTGATGCAGAAATATAATAATAAAGCTCCATTTAACACATCCCTCAATGCTTTCCCAATGCTTCTGAATGCTTTTAGGACAAATTTCAAATTTCTTAACATAGCTTATATGGCCCATCTAGATATGTACCCTGCCCAGCCCATTACTCCAGATTTCTCTCACTCTTTTCTTCCTTGTGCTATATACTATAAGCATATCAAACTCCTTCAGTCCCTAAAACTTCATATGTCTTTAAGTCTCTAAGCTACAAAACATGCTAGTCCCATTGCCTAAATCTTTCTTTTACCATTTTTCACCCTACCCCATATTTGAGCCTGCATAATTTTACTTAATCTTTATACATAAGCAGAAATGTTACTCCCCCTAGGAAACCTACACTGACCCATATATTTGATTACTTTCCCTACTCTATCCCAGTATGTGTTCATTTCATGCTTTGTTTATACTTTATCACTGTATTCTAATTATTTTACTATCATTTTGGCTGAATATTAATGTTTCTAAAGACAGGGAATGTGTCTGTCAAATTTATTGTTGTACCCAGTATCCAGCTAGTACATAGCAGACTCTCAATAAATATCAGGAATGAATGAATGAGCTGCTTAATGTAAGTATAATAGAAATTCAGAAAAAAAAAAAGATCAGTGTGACTAGAATAATCATGAAGGATCTGTGAAAAATCATTTGATAAATAAATAGGATTTTGACAAGTAGAAGAGAAAAGCATTTTATACTAAGAAGAAGCAAATTTACAGCAAAGACTAACAATTACATTAAATAAGAAGCAGAGTTTCATAACACAGTGTGCATATTATTAGCAGTGGGAAATATAACTGGCTAGGTATATGGTGAAGGCAGATCATGAAAAATCTTTAGAACAGTCAGAGAAGCAAATAAGTTTACTGTGATTTATTTATTTTTGGCCCACTTGGGACTTACTGTGGTTTTCAATCAGAGTATGCTTGATACTGAACAAATCTGGGAAAATAAGCAGCCATTATCTCATCAAATATTGTCCCTTCCTCATTCTCTATTATTTTTGTATTCTTATTATGTGCGTTAGTACTTGTCACTCTCTGTTCCCCACTTTCATATTTTTCACTGTATTGTCTGCCTTATATTGCACTGTTATTTCTTCAGATTGTCTGTTTACCAAACATAACTTCAACTTCATCTAATCTTGTGTTAAACCTATCCATTACATTTTTATTCAAATATTACATTCTTTCAAGTCTTCATTTTCTTCAAATATGTCTGTGCTCATTTTAAAAACAGTGGTGTGGTTCTTTATCATACTTTAAATATTAACATGTTAAGAATGTTCATTTTACATCCTTATTGTATAATTTAATTATCTGAAGATCCTGAAGTCTGATCCCACTGTGCTCTTACTTATGATGGCTTGTTGCCTTGCCTGTTTTGTAAGTTTGGACTCTTAAACTTAATCCATGGGAATTCTGTGCAGCCTGGGTTGACAGAGTGTCCTTCAAAAGGGAATTTGTTTTTGCTTCTGCCAAGCGTCCTCATGTTCTACCAACCTGAGACTTATTTAAATTAATTACTCATTTAGACATTTTCAGGGCTATATAGAAGTATAAATTTTAACTACACACTAGCTTGAGGGCATATCTATGGTTACAGGTCTTTAGGGAAGCATTTTTTCACCATCCAGAGCTCAGGACAAAACAGCTAAGTTATCTCTCTCTTTGAAATTTGGTAAATTTTTTTTCTTGTCCTTTCCACCCTTTCATTAGGTTGTAGCCATTTGAGATTTCCATCTTTGTTACTTCCATCTCCTCATGGATTCCCTTGCCACTCTCTCATAAGGCTTTCTCTTCTACCTCCAGATGTCCATTAAAAGACAAACCTTTTGATTATCAAGATTGGAAAACACCTCCAGGCAAATCACAACAGTAGTGCAGCTGTCTACTCCAGTGTTTTTGAGCTATCTCTTTATTTAGGGTCCAGGTCCCTGGGAAGTTTCCTTACATTCACACAGGCTCAACATTTTCGTGACTATTGTGATATTTTATGTAGTTGTTCTAGTTCATTTACATATTTTATAATGGGAGAATTTGTGAGCATTTACTCAGTCACACTGACAGAAACTCAAGTCAAGAGTAATCAGTAACTTAAATTAGGAAGCAATGTCGGTCTTAAATAGTAGCAGCCAAATAGGCTCTAATTCATACTGGTTCACATGGTTTTATCCCTTTAAGTCCCTTTTCCTGGTAACCTCTCAGTCCAGACTCTAACCTAGAGCTAATCACATCTGGCAGCCAATGTTGTTGGTGACAAGTGACAGAAATGGACTATCTTAAAAAAGGATATATATATATATATATATATATAGAGAGAGAGAGAGAGAGAGAGAGAGAGAGCTATTGCTAGAATCAGTGGCAGACTGGCAGCCAGGCCTTGAAGATGAGGAAGAACAAAAAGAACAGTCATGGCCTCTTGTTCAAATTTCAAAAATTCTCCTTGGGGCAATTGCCCAAGCCTACAGATTTTCTCCACTCCCTCGCTGCATCCAGTAGTGAGCCTTAATCCTCACCAAGATACTCCCCAAAGAGCTTCTCTAAAAGGGAGATGTGGTGCAGCAAAACAATAGAAAACAAAAAGAAATCTCACCAGAGCAGATGTGATGGGCCACTTGAAAGCCATGGTGACACCTAAAATTGGCTTAGATCTTTTGAAGTCATATGATCGTAAAGTTTTTACCACCACAATTGCCCTTAAATAGGTCACTTCCATCTTACAGTTCATTTTTGTTATTTTATATCTCCTGCCACTACAATTTACACAGATTTATCTTCATTACATTTTTACCACTCACAAGGAACATTTAGAAGCTGAGTTATCCTTGATCCTTTGTATTGTTCAATACCCCCACTTCTTCCTATATTCTGTATATATTCCCTTGGTGCTTGTTGCTTGATATTTTTGAACAAATACATATCCTTTATTTCTGTCTCTATACTCCTATCTATCCTATTGATATTTAATTGTAAAATGTCTCCTTTTTTAGTAAAAATATATTTCTCATCCAGTCCGTAAGAAAGAGTGGAAAGAGTTGTGTTTTATACAACAGCACTACAGGTAAGTATTGTTGTAATGTATATAAAGGTGAGCAAACAATTTTATTTACAGGAAAAAAATTCCTAAGTTTATAGAACAAGTTAACAGCAGAGATGGGATTTAAAACCTTTATCTGACTATGAAGTTTTGCTGTTAGCAATTAGCTCATTCAAGTGTAGAATATCTAAGAATTGCTTCCAAGTACTTCTCACTGTTGAATAGATGACTGAATGCCTCCTTTACTTTTTTCTAAGCTATAGTATCTGTTCATTCCTGTGTTTGACAAATAATGATTTAGTGATTTGTGCCAGGTGCTTTTGTAAGCCCTTGGAATGCATCTGCAAGTTTAAGGGAAAAAAAATCTCTATGCTCATGTATCTTTGTAGCAGAAGATGGATAGTAAATAGTAAATATGATGAATTTTCCTTATATAGTATTTTAGTTGCAGGTTAAATAGGATGGAAAAATTATTAAAAGGAGCATAGGGTAAGTGGGAAATGAGAACACTGGGGAGCAGGAATTGAGAGAATTTGTTGTATGTAGCAGTCATATATTATATTGAATAACATGAAACTGTCTTTGACAGTTTATGAAAGTAACTATTTTGTAGAGTTCAGCCTCCTGTCCAGGTGGTCAAGGTGGACATAACTGAGAAAGTGAGATATCAGCAAAGACTTGAAGGAGCTAAAAGAATTAGCCAGACATATTTAGAGGAAGAATTATTTAGGTTCCTTCTGTGTATTACATATTCCTGCTTTCTCATTTCAGTTTAAAGCCCTCCCGATCTGACTATTGGTTTCCTTTCATAAATATTCTTCTAGTCTGAGATATTCATTTTTACATGTCAGAACCACCATTGGAGAAGTGAAAGGCATCAGAAAAACAAATGTTTTCCATAATGCCATTAGGGTGATGAGCTTTTCACATATTCCTTGTTTTATCAGATATAAAATACAATAAAAAGACCAGATGAAACTTCAAGTTTTGAGTGTTTCCCTCCCAATGATTCAGAAGCAGTAGATATGCTTTCTTTAGTTCCTTTGGGCTTACTGGTTATTGCCAGAGGGAAAACAGTCGTATGATGTTTGGTATATTTGGTAAAGCTGGCAAGGTCTATTATGACTTGTTATCCTCTCTGAACAGCACCATCTGCACAGTAAAGGATTATCTCAGGAGGCATCATTACTTATACCCTGCAGATCAAAAAAAGAACTGGGCCTTGACCAGCTCCTCGGAGAAAACTTCTGACTTTTTAGAATATCCCACCTGGAAGAGTTTTCTGGTATGCCTGAGTACTTGGGTCATGCCAGATGTGCCAACAATGTGCCTTATGGTAAACACCTGTTTTCCTGTGCACGAGGCTTTGGACCATGCTGTATAAATTTATCCTCTGGGGGTCGGAGACCAAATAGCTGAGGGCAGCCACATAGGTGATACATGTGTACATGGTCTACATGGCTGACCTCCAGTAAAAGCCCTGGCCTGCAAGGTGCTAGCAAGCCTGCTGGTTGGCAAAACACCCTGCACATTTTGTCATACCTTGTTCTTGAGAGAATTCAGCGCTAACTGTGCCATTCCTCTGGGAGAGGACAACAAAAACTTGTGGCTGTTTTCTCCTGGACTCCACTCTGTGTATCCTTTCTCTTCCCTGAATTTAATCTGTATCTTTTCACTGTAATAAACCACAGCTGTGAGTATCACAGCTTCTGAGGTATGTGAGTCTTCCTAGGGAAACATGGAGACTAAGAGTGGTCTTGGGGTCCCCTAACAAACCATCCATCACACTTCATCTCTTCCTCCAGGGACACACTAACAACTTTCATTATACCTCCAGGATTTGAGACTTATTTAGCTTTGAACAGATCAGAGTAAGAAGTAGGCAATCTCATAACTGTATGTCAGAGCCCCAACCCCATCCAATATTCCTCCACATGTTAACATCTACACATGCATTTTCATCCTTTTTCACCTTTTCAGATTTCCCTACTCCCATCTCCACCCTGGCTTTATTCATGGATTGTTTCTCCTATTCCAATTAGTAACTTTTTAGTTTGGAATGTAATCTAAAATACAGAGATTTCAGAGTTTTTAGCAAGAACGCTAGGTGTCTTCTTATGTATCCTTTAAGTCAGAAAAACAAAGTGCTCAATTACAGTCAATCTCCTTAATCAGTTATCCATTCCACACACAGAAAAAAAGTGACCTATTTTTAAATATCCCATTTCTATTTTCTTTTCATAGTTAAAATTAATATTAAACAATATTATTTTCATAGTATTATATCAACTACAAGAATGTGGAAAACATATCCATTGCATGGAAGGTTAGGCTACTCATCTAAAATAAATATACTAGAAATCCCACATTCTTTAAATTTTTTTAACGTTTATTTATTTTTGAGAGAGCATGAGCAGGGGAAGGGCAGAGAGAGAGGGAAACACAGAATCCGAAGCAGGCTCCAGGCTCCAAGCTGTCAGCACAGAGCCTGCCTGACACAGGGCACAAACCCATGGACTGCGAGATCATGACCTGAGAAGTTGGACGCTTAACCGACTGAGACACCAGGCACCCCTGGAAATCCCATATTCTTAAAGAAATTATTTAAATATTTTTTTTTCAAGAAAAAAGGTAGAGTTCTTAAAATTTTAAATGCTGGTATCAATAAACCGACTTAACAAAACTATTTTCTACAACAAATATTACTTCTTTGGAAAGAAAGAACAAATGGAATTGGGAAACATAAAAACCCAATGTGACAACTAATTTGCATTTCATATCTTTAATTTTTGAGTTGCATTGTGGTTATACATCCCTCTTATAGTAACCTATTATTTTTTAGATGTGCAAGACAAGACGAAAATAAAGTTAATTGAACTAATTATATAATTATGAAACATGTTTTTAAATTTCTTCAATGTGCCTTATTTCAAAAGATGTACTCCTCTTTAAATGACATAAAAATCAGTGCTCAAAATAAGCAATGAATCGGCTATTCCATTAAAAGCATCTGGTAAATCACTACTTATGAAATTATGTTTAATACTACCTTAACCTAATGAAATAAAATAATTCTGTTGAGTAGTAATCATTTTTCCATCTCTGCAAATTCACTGTTTGTATAAGTAATGAACTAATACCTTGTGCCTCTGTAGCGTAACCTCTGTGTACATTATTATTTGGTTGATCATCCTTTTGTGGCAGATTATTTTAAGTAGAACTGTTACTGTAAATGAATTTGCTTAAATGTATGGTTCTAAATTAGTGAACATAAAATTACAGCTCCACGATTTGTCATCATTTTGGTTGATATAGGATTGCATTTAAGTATATAGTAATTGAGAAATGATTTGAATACTACATTTTCAGCCACTCTGATAAGTTATCATCTCTACCACTATATTTAGCTTCTTCCTGGGACTATAGCTTTTGGCAGTTTGGAAACTGAGCGCAAACCTCTAACTTCTAGATAGCTCAATGTCATTTAGAGGGGGCAGAGCATAAATATCACCTCAGCTTATGAAAATATATACCTTACCTCATAGAATTCACTGAAGAGAATAGGATTTACATAAAATAGGCAAAGGAAACCTGCCATAACTAGATTCAAATGCTCCAGTCTTATTATCTGACATCCATTAAGAATGTACCATTGAACTTAACATGCCTCTACTCTCTGGCTAATCACACAATTGTTTCTTACTCTAGAAAATCCAGTTGTTGTTTTTGTTTGTTTGTTTGTTTTGTTTTGTGTGTGTGTGTGTGTGTGTGTGTGTGTGTGTGTGTGTGTGTGAGAAATGTGGCACTCTCCTGAGGGGAGAGGTTTTAACTTTTCAAGAAGTTGTTATGTCATAAATGTACAGGGAAGCACAGAAAAAAGTAAGAAATGACTGCCTTTTATTCTGGTTCAAGAGAGAATAAGGATTTGAGAATGATATATTCAAGGAAGGGTTACATGCCATGGAAAAAAGATTAGAAGATTTCATTTATCTCTGGGAGAGCAAAACACTATTTTTCAGACACAGTACCTGAATAGGTCTGCCTAAAGTATACATAAAAGACTGCGGGATTTTTAAAATATGAATTTAGCCAGGGTCAAGCCAAGCCAAGATCAAGCAAATGTAGGAGAAGGGAATGATTATATAAATTTAACATTAGTATTTAAGAGAATGTTGTAATCTATGCCTATTTCATTTTCTCTTACCCTTCAAATAGCAGAACATCTGTTTCATTAAAAATATGAGCTTTTCACTCAGTTTACTAAAACATCTCTAATGTACCAAAGATATATAGATCTCTTAGTTTTTGCTTTTGTTTTATTTGTGCATATTTCTTTTTTTTTTTTTTTACCAGGTCCTCAATATGATTGCTAGAGATTATCCAGCACTTGTATATGTTAGTCTGGGTATCAAAGCCACCAGAAATGGAACTCATGATATTTGGCTTCACACGATGTATATCTATTAACTTTAATGAAAATAAAATCAGTAAAAAGTAAAAATAATTTACATTAAATAATTTTCTTAATAGTCATTTCAGGTGTAAACTTGAAAAAGTCCTGAAAGAAGTGGTGTTCACTTGAACAATGTAAACACAGCAAAATCCTCATCTATCATCAATATACCTGCCCCTCCAGCCCTCAGTCAAGCAAAAGCTGTATAGTATCAAGAGAGAGAAATCATTAGGGTGCTACTCAGGGTCATTTATAAACTTACATCTTGTCTTCCCTACAAGAGATTTTTTTAAATAGTAACATTTTTCCAAATGCTTTTATTTTCCTTTCTCAACTAAACAGATCATACTCCTACCCTTGCTCTACAGAGGTAAAAGAAAATCAATGGACAGAGAGTAAATTTATTATCCACCCCTGGTAAAATTGTAGTTTGTGCATAAGTAAATCTATAGATGCATTTATTTAATATTTATTGGGAGAGGGGCATGGGAGGAGGCCAAAAGGCAGCTATCAATCTGTTCCAAATAACCTTAGAGAAAATTAGCTCCTGAGAGGCAGAAACACCCAGTAATAAATTGGCAGCAGAATTTATCCCTTGAGTCTGTAAATATGTAATGACATAAAACTAATTTCTATTAAGTTGGTGTCCCAATAAAAGTAGGGGGATTTTAGTATCTACAAATTAAAATGTATGTATTTGTACTGCCAGAAATGGCAAGTAGTCTCATTTTAAGGTCAATGACATGTGAGAGAGTAAGAGGATAAGAGCAAATGATATGTTTTGTAGTTAAAAAAAAAAGAAAGGAGGGAAGGAAGGACAGGAGGGAGAAAACAAAGAAAATGGAAGAAGAGAAATCTATTTCTTAAATGGTTTGAGTCCAGTGAAAAAGGCTGATTCAAGGACAAGCGGGAGGACAAGAGGCTGAGTGGAAAGTCTGAGGTTTATTTGCAAAAGTATGCACCTAAAGCTGAGGAAGATCTGGTGGGGGTTTGGCAGGGGGAGGATATGCTTACTGCTTCTAAGTGGCTAAGGTCCAGGTACTATGCTGGTCTCTAGGAATATAGCAGCAACAGAAGTACCAAAGCCCCGGCCCTGAGCAATCTTAGAGTCTAGTGGGAAAATAAAGATAATAAACAAAAACTCATACAGTATTTTGCTTAGTGGTAAGTACTACAAAGGAAAATAAGAAAAATGAAACAATAAGGGGATTAAAAAATAATTGAGCAAGAAGGATATTCAGGAAAGGTGTCCATTAGGGCACGACATGAGTGTGAATGAAATAAGCAAAGAAGCCATGGGTGGGGTGGGGTAAAGAAGAGTGATCTAGACACAGGGAACAGTACATGCAAAGATCTGAGGCAGGAACACCACGTGTGGAAGGTGCAGCAAAGAGCTCAGTGTGGCCACAGTAGAATGAGTCCATAGTAAATGAAACCAAAAGAGGTTGTGGGTGGAGGCGGGCTGCAGATTGTGTGAAGCTTATGGAGAACTCTGGATTTTACTCTGAGGTGAGAAGTCATTAGAGTGTTTTGAACAGAGGAGTGACATGTTGTGACACATGCTTTAAAGGGATCAGTCTGCCTGCTGGAAGAAAACTAGGCTGCAGAGTGACAAGGGTGGAGGCAGGAGAACAGTTAGGAGGCAGTTTTGTACATGTGTTGCTCTGTGGGATGACTGCTGCTACAACTTGCCAGATAAAGAAGGGAATTAGTTATAATTCATTTACCAAAGTGATTCCAGGCAAGTCATTGTCATGTTAATTTTTTAGAGCCTTAATTTTTAAAAACCAATTTGGGGTTTATAGCAAAACTGAGAGGAAAGTACAGTGATTTCCCGTATACTCTGCCTTCACATGTGCATAGCCTCTCCCATTATCGGCATCCCTTACCAGAGTGGGACATTTATTACAACGGATGAACCTGCATGGACACACCGTAATCTCCCAAAGTCCTCTGTCTACATTAGGCTTCATTCTTGGTGTTGTGCATTCTACAGCTTTGGACAAATGTATAATGGCATGCATCCATCATTATAGTATCACACATAGTAGTTTCACTGCCCTGAAAATCCTAAAATCCTTGGCAAATAATTTGTCCCCATATGTGGCTTGTCTTCTCACTCTCTTGATCATGTTAACATTTTTAGGTGTGACTTTATTGCAAAAACAACATTTAGAAAGCACAGAAATTAAAGGTAAAAAATCATCAACAATCAAATTGCCTGGTCAAATAATTATTTTTGTCAACTTTCTAACTTTTAAATGTAAATATTTATATCTAATACCATATTTGCAATTTTGTAAATTGAATTACATAATGTTTATTGTTACCATCTCATTTGACATTTTACCATGTGCATTTTCCTATTTTGTGTTGTCCTTCCCTGTATTTTTCCTTATCAAATTCCCTTCCTCTACCTCAAATAACCTACATGAACAGGTTTTTGTGCATATTTCCAGACCTTTCCTGTTGGGTACACAATTCCTTTTTTAAACAAGCTAGTCTTGAAAATATTGTTCCATCTCCATAAAATATATTGTGATTCTTAATAAGCCCTACATTCTACCTGCAGGATAGTTAAATTTTTATTTAAATTCCAGTTAGTTAACATACAGTGTAATATGAGTTTCAGGTAAACAATATAGTGATTCAACACTTCCATACATCACCCAGTGCTCATCACAAGTATACTCCTTATGCATGATAGTTTTAATGAATTAAATTCTTGGTTTTTTTATTTTTTTTTACATTTTTATTTATTTTTGAGAGAGAGAGACAGAGAAGCAGACTGCAAGTGGGGGAGGGGCAGAGAGAGAAGAAGACCCAGAATCTGAAGCAGGCTCCAGGCTCCAAGCTGTCAGCACAGAGCTGGATGCGGGGCTCAAACTCACAAACCGTGAGATCATGGCCTGAGCCGAAGTCAGACACTTAACCAACTGAGCCACCGAGGCGCCACTCTTGTTTCTTTTTTAAGTGTCAAACTATTTTGTCGAAAAACAAGAGTATTTACTCATGTTAATAAACACAAACCAGTTTAACTACGGCATTTTTTTTTTTTTTGCCTCATTTGCTGTCTAGATCAGGAACACCTATCCTCTTCTCTCAAAACCCTCCCTGCACCTCTTTTCAAAAGGGAATGGTGTGTTTCTAAAAACACTTGTTATTTCAAATGTATTCCAAGGATGTTTTCAGTGAAGCTTATTACTAGGATTGCATTTGCATTACTAAGTAATAAGTACTTACTCCAAGTACTATTCGTGCATGGCCATCTGGTTTAATGGCACATCCAAGGTTGAGACAGCTCCCCAGGGCTCCACAACTCACTGAGATCCCTGAGAGGGCATCACTAAATCAGCAGACCCAGAATCTGCTAACACACATCCTCTATCTTGTTCACTGGCTCTGAAAACAGCTTCCTCCTTCTGGAGATCATGAAAATGGATTAATGTTACAAGATTAGGGTCCAGCACATTTTACTTAGCCCACGGCTCCAATAATCAATATTTAGGGGAGAAATTTAGTGCTGTGATATTTTGAACATTTAATTTTCCTAGCTATATTCCAATTGAATCATTTGGAGAAAGGAATATGTGCTGGTGAGAATATTTAAAAATAAAAATATTTTCTTATATTTTTCCAGGAGATAATTATTAGGTGCAGTAGAAGAAGCTAATCCATTTTAGTGATACTTAGTTAGGAAAGGTATCAATTATTTGCAAAAAGAATGATTCAGTTGAGTAAGTCCTTTCCAAAAATGTGCTCTTCCTTTGAAATATTTTATAACTATAATGTGCAGATTTTATATTCTTTATTGCTTTAGTGAAGACTAAACAAAAAATTACATGAAGTTCCAAATTTAAGTTTATGAATATACATATGAATACATATATGGGTTTATATGTATTACATACACACATACATATTTTCTACTAGAAGTCTTGAGTCAACATTTCATGTTTAATATGTTTTATCCTTGATAGACATGATTAATATTCTTCAGATACGCCTATAATCAAGTATTTGGAAAAATACACATTCAACAAAATATTTTTCATTCCATTATCCAATTACCAGATGTTTCTGTTATTTCATTTCATTTCTTCTGAAGGAAAAATCAATGCACAAATATAAAATGTCAGTCAGCCTCCTCCTGAGATCTTTTATAAAGACTTTACTTTTTTCTTCAGATACATGATTAAGAGACTGCCCTCTGTCCTTAGTATATATAATACACTAAAAGCCTTGAATTCAATTCTTTAATCATCAGTGCTTAAAGGAAACAGCCCATTCTGAGTTCTCTATATAGGTTATCAGCTGTACCTTTAAAAATGACTTTCTATTTTAGCAACTGAATTTCCAAAAAGTATTATCATGAACATAAGATCTAGCTGAGAGAAGCTCTTATCCAGTTGGATCTGAATAAATTAGTTCCCTAGTCATAAAAGTCCTCAATTTCTCATCAAGTTTGACTTAAATATTTAACCAGAAACAAAGAATCAACGTACAGTCAAACCAAGTGCCTCTATATCAATCTTCCAAAGAATTTAAGACTGAAATCTAAACTTATCCAGCTCATTTATATCACAAAACAACCAGGCCCTGTAAACTATGATTTTCTATACCAAAGAAGCTTAATAGAATTCTATACAGACAATCCAAAGTTCATCATGTCACTAGCCAGAAAGAAAATTTTAGTGTGTTAGGTGACCTTCCATAAAACCTGGTTTCTATCATAATTTTAAAGTATATTTAAGAATTATAATGTCACTCGACTCAGAAAAAAACTTCCAAACTTAGATGTCATGTTTAGGAGCTTAATTTATTTTTAATATATATATTTTAAAGATTTTTTTACAATGTTTGTTTATTTTTGAGAGAAGGAGTGTGTGAGTGGGGGAAGTGCAGAGAGGGACAGGGACAGGGAATCTGAAGTGGGCTCCACAATGACACCACAGAGTTGGAAGCGGGTCTCGAACTCATGAACCTTGAGATCATGACCTGAGCCGAAGTTGAACACTCAACCGAGTCACTCAGGTGCCCTTATTTTTAATACTTTAAAGTATAGATTTCAGTTCCTATTTTCTGTCAACTACTGTAGTCAAGAGAGTATATTCAGAAGAGAATTTTTCAAACCATAGTAAACAAACATTGCTAACATTGATAAAATTTTGGCTCAGATTAGATGAGACTGAAGTTGCTTATTTATTATTATTCTATTGCAGGATTAGGAAACATGAGCAGAGCTTGAAGACAAAAGCTTTCCAGAGAATAAAATCCTGAATAAAATCAGGTAGGCAATGTGAAACTGCCACTTCCCAGTACATTCTTATTGATGGAGAAATGTGTTCATTCTCAAATTTATTAGAAGTTTCCACTTTTGTCACAAGTTAAATTACTTTTCCTAAAAATATTTTTTAAGGTCCATATAGAAAGACATCCTTGGTGTTTCTTACCATACGAAATTTTATTCTTAAACTGGCAAACTTGGTTCTTCTACTGTTATCATTAGTTTAGATAAACACTCTCAAATGCTTGCTCTCCCTGTCAGATTGCATTTCTTAAATACACTGGATTAAATGAAGCCTGATAAACCCTTCAGATTTTAATTTTTAAAATGCTTATACCCATGAAAGAACCATTATGAAGGGTGACCCCTAAGGAAATATTTTCATCATGATACATCCTTAGTTCCCATCAAGCTTCTGCAAAATAGCAATCTAATACTTTAACCATTGTAAGAAGAGTTTCTTTTTTTAAAAATTTATTTAAATTCAAGTTAGTTAACATACACTGTAGTACTGGTTTTAGGAGTAGAACCCAGTGATTCATCACTTATATATAATACCCAGTGTTCATCTGAACAAGTACCTTCCTTAATGCTCATCACCCATTGAGCCTTTTCCCCCACCAACCTCCCCTCCAGTAATACTCTGTTTTCTGTACTTAAGAGTCTCTTATGGTTTGTCTCTTTCTCACTTTTTATCTTATTTTTCCTTCCCTTCCTCTAAGTTCATCTCTTTTGTTTGCAAGACGATGATGCTCTTCAGCTTTCAACATGGCTCTTCTTATTCCACTTCTGATAACTGAGTCTCAAGTAAAACCTCCTCAGTTATACAATCTAAGGTTTTTTGTACAGTCAAGCTTATTCTTCACAAGCAATGAAATTTTGGTCAAAGGTGTTAATATGTTATTTACAGTCCTTGACATTTGCTTCTTTTAGAAATTTCATTAAGTCTTCTAACCATGTTTACAGGAAAGTTCATAAGTCTCAAATCATGGATTATGCTAATTCAGTTTGAAACTGCTCTTATATCAGGTCACATGTGTAAACTTGTGATATTTATCCTTATTTACTTTTCCTGCTGATGTAAAGAAAGGTAGGCAAGTGAGAAACAGCTACTATGTCCCTGTCAAGAACATCGTTTGGAAACTAGATAGGTTCAGAGCAGTAATACAGCATCATTTTTTAAAGCATTAACTATGCTTAAAGCTGAATGACCTTGATCACTTTATTTAAGCTTCTTATTATCTAATTTACTATTTTTAAGTGTCAATAATTATAGCACCTAGTTTATAAATGTTATGGACTGAATTATGTTCCTCCACATTTCCTATATTGAAGCCCTAACACCCAATATGATGGGTATTTAAAGATGGAACTTCTTGAATGGTAATTAGGTTTAGATGAGGTTATGACAGTGGGGCCCTCATTATGGTACCAGTGCCCTTATAAGAAGGGACACCAGAGAGCCTGCTCTCTCTGAGAGGGCACAACTGAGGAAAGACCATGTGAGACAATGGGATGGCAGCCTTCTATAAGCCAGGAAGAAAGCCATCACAAGAACCATGCTAGCCAGCATCCTGACTTCAGGATCCAACCCAGAACTCTGCAAAAGTAAATTATAAATTTCTGTTGCTTAAGCCATCCAGGCTATTGTGTTCTGTTATGGCAGCCTGAGCTAAGACAACAAGATTGTCATTATATAGAGAGTATACAGAAAATGACTCAGTATAGAATGTTTCGAACAGTGCCTGGCACATATTAAGATCTCTATAGGTTTTGAAAATTACTTTTATTTGGGTCTAGACTCACAATTATGATAAAATGTTAGAATACTGAGGGTACTAAAAGACTACCCAGTTCAACTGTACTTTCTTGCCACAGTTTACAGTAACTGCTTTCCCCAAGTGGCTTACCCTATGTTACACAATTCAATGTTAGCAGCACACCCAGCTCTCCCAACCTTTATCACATTATTTAGGAAGCAGCATTCGAGGTGCAATTTTAGAGTCATGATATTTAGAAAAGCAACAGTAACCATATTTTTACTAAGCTCATTTTATTCTTCTAATAAAATCTGTCCCATTACTTTCATTGTAATGATCACATTGGGCAAAATCCTCTCTCTTTCTCTCTGTGTACACATACATACACACATATATACACACACACACTCTCGCTCTGTCTTTCTCTCTCTCTCTCTCTCTTTCTCTCTCTCTCTCTCTCTCTCTCCCTCCCTCTCCCTTTCAGAACAGAACTCAAAGAAGTAAAATAAAAATAAAGACATACTTATTTGGGTAATAAGACATATTTAGTCTCTAGAAACAAAATTGTTTCTTGGGGGCTACTTCCATGGGAACCTGCAAAGCACCTGCCCCAGGTACTAGTGGAAATTTTAATAGTAGTTTTTAATTGAGTCTATGGAGAATGTGTCCAAGGCAAAAATATTTTATATAGTTCTTAATGCCTCTGGGTGTACCCAGAAATGAATCATTGCTGTTTCAAGCTAGTCACTACCTACAGCTAATGACAGACTCATTTCAGGGAATTCTTTTAGAATTTTATTTACTAAAGAGAGTTTGGTTAACTTTTGTTTCCTCAGAAATTATGGAATATATTAAGTTGTGCATTGCTTTGAGAGATCTTTTTTCTTTATTTTCCTATTTCCAGCCATCAATTACTTTATCATGACACCCCGAGAATATTCTTCCAAATTCAGTTTCCTTCTCCTTCAATCTCAGACATGATATAAAGTAGTATTAAGGACACAGATATTTGCATTTAGGTCTACTCATTCAAACCCCAACTCTTTCACTTTAGAGCTAAATTAGTTGGGGGTGATTACTAAGCTTTTAAAGTCTGATTTGAACTTTCATTCAGCGACTTCTCACGGATTAAAAAATACAATTCCAATTGTCCTTCCAGTTATTCATTTCCATTACATGTAACCTGCCCTTTACTATGTAATCTTACATCTGTACCAAACTAAGTATGGACCTCTTTTCCATGTTTGAGTTAATTCCACTTCAGCTTTCATTCGTGTAATTTTCCCTATCTGCTATGTGAATTTTTCCCCTTCTTTTAGGTCCTCTCAGTATTAGTTCGTTTTTATTCCTAAATTTAAAAAAATTAAAAGAATTTTTTTAGAGACACGTTAAATTTACAGCAAAATTAGTTGCAAAGTATAGACCATTTTTTCCCATGAAAACTCCAAACTTTATGAGTTGCATAGATCTGGTTGATTTCATAGAGCCCTTACTTGTGTTATTACTCATTATGTTGCCTAATCTGTCACCACTCTGTACCGCACTTAACTATAATGTACAGAGCAGTTTAAGTTAGCATTATTTCAGCAGTACTTCAGTGGGTCTCTAATGATCACAGAAAACATGGGAGGTTGGAGAAGAAATCCGTTTCCCCTGCATATCTCTCAAGGCACACAGTAGTTTTCCAAGAAATGAATGGAAGAATGAGCTCTGCTGAGTACGTTATCCAATTTGTTTAATGTGGCAGACATTACCTTTGCCCTGCTGTAACCTGTTCTCATCTCCTTCTAGCCATATGGTAAGACTATACAGTCTCACCTTGCTGAAGTTCAGTATGGCCATATCACATGCTCTGACCAACGAATGTGAACATTAATATGCCAGTTCTCTATCCTTTTCTCTTCCTCTGCCACTGCAATCATGTAAGCATTGTTGATATGTATGTTCGATGCTACATGTGTTTAAAGAGGGCAAGTGCATGCACAGTTTCCTAGACTCAGAAGGATTTCACATGAGAAAGGCATAAACTTTTCACTTTAAGTCATTGAGATTAATGCTATAGAGTTGGTTTTTACTGCAGTATAACTTACTCTGTTCTGACTCATATAAATCTAGCTGAACAAATAAAAATGAATCTATTTTACCTACTACTCGTTGCCTCTCTAAATAATGAGCTGATTGCATTTATTTTCACCTTACTTACTAATTTCTTAAGATTCATTTATAGTTTACTGTATTCATGGAACTGCACAAGCTGCTGGTGAATGAAAAAAAATAAACTGATTAGTTATGGTCCTAATCTGATGTAACTGGCATTCTTGTATAAAAGACCACAAAAAAAAACACACAAAAAAACAGAAAACAAAAATAATTTGGGGAAGCTGTGTGGCTCAGTTGGTCAAGTGTCCAACTTTGACTCAAGACATGATCTCCTGGTTTGTGAGTTCAAGCCCCGTGTTGGTCAGAGCCTGGAACCTACTTTGTGCTCTGTCTGTCTCTCTCTCAAAAATGAACATTAAAAAAGAAAGAAAGAAAACAAAAATAATTCAACAAGCGCAACAGGTAGAGTGTTGTAAGAACTATAAAGGAAATAACTAGGAGTCTAATAAAAAGCAACACAGAATTTACTTTAGATAAGCTAGTCAGAAAAATTTCCTTAATGTGCCAAGAGTTCATTTGAGCCCTAAAGGCTGAGGGGGAAGGAATGCCATGAGAAGTTCTGAGGGCAAAAGCACAGGTAACCACGTGTGCCAGTACCCTAAGATAAGGGAGAACTTTGCCGTTAAGAGAAACTGAAAAATCAGTGTGGCTGTAGTCAAGTAACCAGGTTTCCAGATAACTACTACAATTCTAATTTTATGTTCTCTAAACCACAGTGAGATTCCCAGATTCCCAATGATATGTCTCTGTGGACAGGACATTTAATCTTATCCATGGTGAAAAATTCTCTCCACTGTGACTTCATGGTTGACTGACAAAACATTTTTTGAGAAAACTCAGAAAACAAGGGAAGGACATAAAATACAAAGCTATTTACACATAAATTTATAGAAAGCCTTGACCTGAAGGAAAGAAGAGAGCAACATTATTCCACAGAGAAAGTGGTTGAGTTGTCCTGCTTGACATTTATAGTCACAGTCAGGTGGATTTTTCCCACATGATGGTGAACTCACTCCAATGTAAAGAAATTGAAAAAAGTTCAAGCCTAAATCATACCTGTCAGAAGAAACAGAAATTTTTGGTCGCTCAGTCAGTTGGGCACCCGACTTCAGGTCAGGTCATGATCTCACAGTTCGTGAGTTTGAGCCCAGTGTCAGGCTTTCCACTATCAGCCAGAGACTGATTCAGATCCTGTCTCCCTCTCTCTTTGCCCTTTCTCAACTCATGCTCTCTCTCTCTCACTCGCTCTCTCAAAAATAAACATTAAAAAAAATTAAAAACCACATTGGTTAAATCCCCTTTACATATTCTCAGAAAATTCTTCCACATTGATGATTTAGGAGTAAAAATGTACAAGTTTAGCATTTTATTACAATGATACACCAGGTTGAATGTAATTAACACAGTGACCTTGAAGAATATGTGAAAATAACATGTGGCTTTTCTGATAGTAATCAAGATTACTTAAAAATCTATATAGATGCCTTGACATTTTAGTTTTTCTTTGACTATCTTATGGCATTTAGATATGTCACAGGCATTTATATATGTTGCTCTTCATGATCTATTTTATTAATAAAAAAGAGGGATATTGGAAAACAGTGTGGACAAAATGTGATTGGGTTTTTTTTCCTTGAATTTGCCTTTTTTCAATTCGATTTGATCTTTCTCTTTCTCATTCTTTTGTTCATGACGCACACATTGTTCTTTGACCAGCCTTCCAGATTACCATAGGAGCCAAATCACACAAAGGATGTTGAAATGATGCTCCTTAAGTTCAAAACAAATATTTATTTAACATCAAAAGCTACAAAACTGGATCATTCATTCATTTGTCCCTTTTAATATGTATTACAAGTTTAGTAATTATTTTAGGTATTGTAGATTACTCTGTCTATGTTCAATTAATATCTTAGACTATGTCTCAAATTCATATTACTGTATATACAACAGAATAAAAAATCCAAAATACTATGGATGGCTAGACAAATACATAAAATTTATACACATTCAAAGTTTGCCTGTTTCTTCGGTGTGTGTATATATATTTTTGAAAGAACCTATCTATGACTGAAAGGAAAAAGAAAGAGCAACCATGTAATGGAATATTTGACCCCACCTGTTCATTTTCTTTTTTTAAACTTTTGATGTTTCCCAAAGCATTATTATCTTTATGCCATTGAATTTATCAACTAAGTTTTTACCAAATATCCTAACAATACCTTAAAGGCACAACTCAAACCCCTTTAACGACAAGCTGTTATCACTGAATGAGGGTAGGGAAAAAAAAGTGTTCAAATCCAATCCCAACAAGGTAGGCTTAAATGCTCCTCTCTTCTGAGGATGAGGGAAGATGAAATCTGTTTACAGACCTAAGTTATCAGAATTTCCTTGTCTATGATTTTACTCATTCTATTTTGGAATCAGGGCTTTTATGAGGCCAATTCAATATCTGGATAAGAAAACATGACAACATAAGGATTGTGGGAAAATGACAGAGTAGGAAACACCAGGAATGTGTCTGTCTCCCCACCTAGACAATAACTGTACAAACAGAATCAGTCTGATGTAACTAGTTTAGAACTCTGTTCTAAACCTTTGTTGAAGGCTTACAATTTAACAGAGAAAGGCTTAGATGGTAAACTCTAGTTAATTTCAGTCGATTTCCGCTCTTAGCATCCTAGTAGCTACCCATCCCCCAGACCACAGCCCCTTGGCAGAGAGCTATGCATGAATTCTAGGAGCAGTCTGTTATATGGCTTTGGGGTGCCAACATGGACAAATAGGACTTTTCCTTTAAATATTAGATATGTGTTCTCTGATCGCTCATTGCTGCTTCTGATCTGAGGTTTAGGCAGCCACTGTTGTTGCACCTCCACACATTGTTGGAAGTGAATTCCAGGAAATTTAAAGGGTCTATACTCTTTCCTCCATTTTCTATATGTGTGTGTGTGTGTGTGTGTGTGTGTGTGTGTGTGTGTATCCATCCCTTTTGGGAGCCAGACATTAAAGACCAGGACATTTAAAAGCAAGTTCATATACTGAGAAATTTGGAAAGCCATCATGCATGCCCACAGATAGATGCAGGCTCATGGAAGACTTAAGAAGACATTAAATTTATAACTCATACTTTTCCTTGGCTTAGAGATAGTCCACAACAATAAGGAATGAAAGCAGGGAGGGAGGGAGGGAAGAAAGAAGGGAAGAAGGAAGTAAGAAAGGAAGGAAGGAAGGAAAGAAAAGGAAGAGGACAAACAATAAACCAAAAAAATCTCCCCAAAATGGCAAACCCTGGGGAAGGGGTAGAATATTATCAATGTAGTTAAACACATAATTTATTACATTCAAATGCCTAGGTTTTAACAAAAAAAGTCACAAGTAATACAAAGAAAAAAAATATACGGCCCATTCAAAGGGAAAAAAATAAGTCAACAGGAATTGTTCCTGAAAAAGACCTGATGGTAGACCCACCATGCAATTGCTTTAAAGATGCTCCAAGAACTAAAGGAAACTATGGAGAAAGTCAAGAATAATGTATGAACAAAATGGAACCATCAGTGAAGAGGTAGAAAATGTATGAAGAAACCAAAAAGATACTCTGGAAAGGAAAAAAAAAAAAAACCAATAACTGAAATGAAAATTGTTACCACAGAAACTAAATGGCAGATTAGATCAAGCAGAATAAAGAATTGATGAACTGAAAGAGCAATAGAAATCATCATGATTGAGGAACATAAACAAAAAGTAATGAAGAAATGTTAACAGAGCCGAAGGGACCAGTGGGACACCATCAGGCACATCAACATATACATTGTGATAGACCCAGAAGGAGAAGAGAGAGGGGAAGGAGCAGAGACACTATTTAGAGAAATAATGACTGAAAACTCCCCCGATATGATGAATGGCATGAATATTCAAGAAACTCAAGAAACTCTAAGGAAAATGATCTCAGAGACCTACACCAAAACACAGTATAATCAAACTGGAAAGACAAAGGAGAACTCTTATAAGCAGTGACAGAGAAGGGACTTGTCACAAATAAAGGAATCCTTAACAAGATTAGCAGATTTCTCATCCAAACCTTTGAATGCCAGAAGTCAGTGGGCTGATATATTCAAAGTGCTTCAAGGATATTCCACTCCCTCCTGGCTTCCATGGCTTCTGATGGAAGCCAGGCATTAGTTGACTCGTTGATCTCCCTCATGCAGTGTCCTTGGGGATTTTTGTTTGTTTCCTTCCTTGCTTATAATAGTTTTGCTTATTTGTTGTTTGCTTTTGCTGCTCTCAATGTATGGTCTTTAATTTTAGCTTTCAGCAGTTTCATTATATTTGCCTCAGCATAAAGCATACACCATTTGTGTTTATTTTCCTTGATATTTGTTAAGCATCTTTTATCAGTACTTTTTTCCCCATTAACTCTGGAAAATATTAAACCATTAGTCTTCAAATATTTGTTCTGCTAGAATCAATCTTTCTCTCTCCTATATTTCAGTTATACACCTATTGAAATATTTGACATTATCTAATAGCTTTCAGCTTCATGTTTTTTAATTTTGTTTTTTCTGTTCCTCATCTTGGATAATTTCTACTATTCTATCTTCAGATTCAAGTACTTTTTCTTTGTCATCTCCATTTGGCTGTTCATCCAGTAAATTTTCTTCAATTTCAGATAAGATTTTTATTTGTTTGATAGGGTTTTTCTTTATTTTTCTTTCACAATGAGCATATTTTCTCATATTTCACTTAAGACAATTATAAAAGCCGCTTTAAGACCTTTGCTTGTTCTTTTTAATATCTGGTTCATCTCAGGGTTAAATTTGGTTTGGTTTATTATCTTTTGAGAGTATGTTTTCTTTTGTTTTTTGTTTTGCTTCTTTGTATGTTGTGTACTTTTGGTTTATAACCTGGACATTATGTATGTTAAGAGGTAGAGATTCTGGATTCTGTTATTTTTCTTTTATGAGTTTAGTTTTATTTTTTTCCAAAAATTATATTGGCTGGACTTGAACTATTCACACTATTTCATGGGCAACAAATCTGGTTTCAGCTGAGGTCTTTTGTTTTTAGCTGCAATTCTTTGTATCTATTTCACAAATTGCTGACATGGGAGTCAGATAGAGATGTGCATAAAATAGAATTGGTGATCTCCCTAGTTCCCCTTCTGGAATTCTGTCACCCCCTTCATTTGTCATAGTTTCCACCAGGGTCCTGCCACTGTCCATTACACTCACTGTGCTTAGTTCCACCTTAAAACTATAAAGAGTAGAAAATTTTTTTTAGTTTCTCAACTCCCCTATACCACGTACACTTCCTCCATCAGTGTCTATCTTCTCTATTCACTACTCATGGCCTTCAAAATTTTCTTTTTGCACCATGTCCAGGCTTTTCATTGTCCCTGTTTTGGAAGAGCCTTATGTAGCAAGTAGTCCATTATTCATATGGTCAGCAATTCTATGTTAGACTATTTTTAAAGAAAGAAAACATTGCAGATCTAAGTAAAGACCTCTGAATAATACTCCTCAATAATATTCTTTTTTACTGCTTCCTAATTTATTTTTGTTGTTGTTATATATGTCATAATAAATGCAGTCATATACATAAACTTATATGTAGGTATATATGCATAAAAGGATATAGATTTTAGGGGCACCTAGGTGGCTCAGTCAGTTGAGTGCCTGTCTTCAGCTCAGGTCATGATCTCACGATTCATGAGTTTGAGTCCCGTGTCGGACTCTGTGCTGACAACTCAGAGCCCAGAGCCTACTTCAGATTCTGGGTCTCCTTCTCTCTCTACCCCTCCCCCACTCACACTCTATCTCTTTCTCAAAAATAAACATTAAAAAAGAATTTTAAAAAATATATATAAATTTTGTGTGTTACATACATATTATACTGCGTTTACATTCACCTTTTTTACTCGATGTTGTTTTGAGACATGCATCTGGGTAGTTCTAGTTTATTATAATAGGTATATTATATATTCCCTTGTGTATTTTATAAATGTATTTTTTTCCGTTGATAAGCATTGATATATTTACATCTTCCTTTTAAAAAAATACAAATTTTTGTGGTGACTAGGTGGCTCAATTGGTTAAGCATCTGACTCTAGCTCAGGTCATGATCTCACAGTTAATGAATTCAAGTCCCAGGCCGGGCTCTGTGCTAACAGTTTGGAGCCTGGAGCCTGCTTTGGATTCTGTGTCTCCCTCTCCCTCTGCCCCTTCCACACTTACACTCTGTCTCTTTCTCTCTCTCAAAAAAAAAACAACAATTTTTAATACAAATTTTTTTTAGTCATCGTCCTCCAGAGAAACAGAATTAATAGTGTGTGTGTATGTATCTATCCATCCATCCATCCATCCTATAGCAGGATTGATCTTCTAGATATACACACATAAACACACATACATACATTTCATACACACAAATACACACATGGTTCTAGTTTAAGTCCCAGCCCAAGGAAAGGAGACACTAATGTCCTAGCTCAAAGATGCAGAGAGAATGTGAATTCCCCCTTTCTAGCCTTTTTGCTTAATTCAAGCACTCAATAGATTGGATGATATGCCCTCCTACAATAGGGAGAATTACTTGCTTTACTCAATCAACTGATGCAAAGGCTAATCTCATTCTGAAACACCCTCACAGACCACACCCAGAAATGATATTTAGTAAACTATCCGGGCACCATATGGTCAATTTGACACATAAACTAACCACCACACCAACAGTACTAGAATATTCTTGTACTTGTCTTCTTATGCATACATATTAGTTATTGACTAGGAATATACTTTCAAATAGAATTACCATGTGAATGTGTATGTCCATCTTCAGCTTTAGTAAATATTTCGAAATTACTATTTAACATAGTTAACTTACACTCTCATCAATACCAGATGAGAGTTTTATCTGGTTGTTACACAAACTTGGCAGTCTTTTAGTTTTTACTTTTCTGCTGGCTTATAGGAGTGGGAGGAGGACCACAGTTTTTTTTTTCTGGGATGTTTATCTGCATAGGGGAGTTACTGCCTAAAAGTCTTCTGCACTGCTAGGCTGCCCTTTTCATACTCCTTAGCTAGAGAGAGCAGAATTTTTATAGGGCTTTTTAAAAATCTGTCTGTAGCCATTGGCATTTCTAGGTTGAAAGCTTCTTCATCACCCTAAGTTATATTAGGGAAAAAGAAAACTTCAGAAACACACTACCATATGGTTCATCAAGTCCCAAGTTCCAAGCTACTTATCTTCTTCTCTACTTTCAGAGTTTTTACACGTGTGTTTTGGGGGCACCTGGGTGGCTCAGTTGGTTGAGCGTCCGACTCCGGCTCAGGTGATGATCTCGCGGTTCGTGAGTTCGAGCCCCGCGTCGGGCTCTATGCTGACAGCTCACAGCCTGGCACCTGCTTCAGATTCTGTGTCTCCTTCTGTCTCTGCCCCTTCCCTGCTCATGTTCTCTGTCCGTCTCTCAAAAGTGAATAAACGTAAAAGAAAAAATTTTAATGTTTTTGTCTATCATTTCCAGTATTTTGAGCTATATTTACTGAAATAAATAGGGAGACATGCATGCACTCCACTGTGTTCTTTCACATGAACTTTAAAATTGGTTATGTTTTGCAAAAAATCCAATTGTAGTTTTGACTGAAATCACTTTGAAGTATTGATTTAAAGAGTTTTACTTTTACGTTCTCAACGTGCTTTATAATTTGCTCCATAAGGTTCTTGTACATATTTTGTTAGATATAATCCTTCCTACTTTTTACTCTTTTTTTTCTTGGTGGTTATTTTTTTTCTAATCGGTTCTTTCTGGTTTATAGGAACACTGATGACTTTTGTAAATATATCTCGTTTCTTGCAACCTTGTTGAACTCCCTGATGCTAAAGTTGATTTGTAAATCTCTTGGAGTTGCTATGTGGATTATCATATAATCTGCAAATAAGGAATACTTTGTGCCTTCTTTTTCACTTTCTTTTTTTTTAATCTTATTTTCCAGGATACCCAGTAGTTGATTTGAGGACATCTTTACCTTATGTTTGATTTAAAAGGCCACTTTTTTATTGCTTTATAATAAATGCCTTTAATTATTACAGCTTACTTTTCTTTCTCTTAGTATTAATACATGATATTGTACTACACACATATAGAAACATTTAAAAGTCATTTAAAGAAAAACAATTTATGTTACAGTCAATGTAATGAAGGTCACCTAAAGGCACGTTATCATAAAATCAGTCTATCACTTTACAGAATAAAGAAATCTAAATTAATTTTAGCTCTAGTCTGATTTTTACCTTGAGGCAAGTGATCAAAATCAGCACTCTTTACATGTAATTACCAGAACTATTATCAGATAGACCAGACCAACTAAATGTTGGTAAATATGGTAGGTCAATATTAATCATCTTCTTGTACTCTTATGTATATAGACTATATAGCTTTGTTTACAACATTCATATGTACACCTCAAATAAAATTTATTTTTTTTATGTTGTAAGACATTATTGTCTGTAGTTTTTATAACAGAGTGAGTATCAACCTGTTTCAATTCATCTCTACTTAACCCATATAGCAGTTGGGGTCTTCTTGACCTTGAGATTGTGGTAGAAACTATTCAGATAGAGAAATTCAATGCCTGAGAACTTCACAAGATTTCTGCTAATCTCTGGTGGTAAAGCATGATTCAGCAGTTCAGTTTCTTCATCTGCACTTGATATTATGTTCTCCCACCAGTCAAATTAGCATAAACCTCAGTCTTTAAGCTTGATTAGACAGGAAGATTCATTACACCAAGAATTCCATAAATTAGTTTATGAATTCAGATGATCACATATATCACACTTAATTCTGTTGATATGTAGCCCTGACAACTACTTTCCCTCTATTATCACCCCTCATTCCATGCAAGTTGGTGCATCTACACCAAGACTTGTCTATGTCGCAGCACTTTCCCTGTTTTATACTTAATCTTTAAAAAAAAAAAAACGAAACTGTCTCCCTTCACTCATATAAAACACTCATCACTTTGTAAAAATCAGAAATTGTTTCCACATTCACAGAGAGTATTTATAAACTACTTACACGCGCATCTTCCATCAGTTCCCTTGAACCAATTCATTTTTGTGGTAATTTCATATTCACGTTCTTAAAGTTGCTTAGTGCTACTAGAATTAAACCTTTTTGACTTCCATAAAACTTTATCGCATCCAAAGAATGTGATTCATTAAAACCTCACTGTAAATCATATTTTCCGAACACTAACCAAGAGAAGAACATGGCAGAAAATCAATAGTGTATGCAGCTTGATGCCTTTTCATATATTGATTTACATGTCATTTGTCTGCAATTATTGTTTAAATACAATTCACTCTTTGCTAATAGGATACTATTAACTCTATTGGATACAAGGATCAAACTTCCATGAAAATAATTTAAACCTAAGCCAAGTTTATTGTTGTTTTCGCTTGGAATATTAAAGAGTATTTTAATACAAATGGAACACATACATACTTGAACATTGCAGTCATATGTCTTGAACTCTACAATTCATCTGAGATCTTCTTATGTAGAATATTGAGTAACCCTTACCAATGATAAGAAGAAGGGAATTTCGATGGCCTGAAGACCCATACTTAGGCAGCTTCTGCCCATTGCATTGTTTGTGCATAGGATTACTATAACAAAAATGCTAAATATGATTTCCTACACTGAAAATCAAAAATTTCAGCTGTCTTATTTAAAAGAAATTAAAGAGGAATCTCAAACCAAAGCACAGATCCCTTCCACCATAATTTCTGCCCTTGAATAACCTCACATGGGACAGAGATGCTTATTCATTTTGCTTCATTCTGTATCTTCAAACTGGAAGCAGTAATCAGATGCAATTATTGGAAGCCCTGACTTCATCATTCCTACCCAAGGAAATGGCCTAGGGTCAGTGCTTCCAATTAAGCTGGGTTGCCCAGAAATGGACACACTGATTTAAACACAGCTATGCTTGGTTCTATCCCAAAGCCCCCAGAGATGCCTGGAGGAGAAGCTGAATCTCCCTATCAAGTAGCTTTCAGTTCTGTCACTAGTTACAGAATTAAATAGAAGGCTGAATCTGGAAAAGAAGGGTTTTTTTTCCCTGTTTTAATATGGTCCATTCTTAAATCACTCTGACATTAATATGAAAATTCCATAGGCACACTTGCATGTCCTCATTAAAAGGTAGAAATTAAAGAAGTGACAGAGTAATCACTACACCAACTACAGAGGAAATGCCCCCAGGAATAACAGACTTAGTCCACATTTTAAGTAGTTCAGTCTGAAAAATTCAGAATGCAAATTCCTTTTAGGAAACGGCTATCAAAAGCATGCTAACTCACAGTCAACACATCCCATGCTTTTTTGATCAATTGAAATTATTCTTCTTAAATTTGTTCTTTTCAAACCATTTGCTGCAGAACTCTTCTCTTTGACAATCTTACAAGAGAGTCAATATATAAGAGAACATCAAAATAAAATTACATTGCTTTACCTACTGTTGGGTGGAAAGTAGAGTCATAGCTGTTCCCTGTCTCCATACTGACACCCCCTCAACACACACACACACACACACACACACACACACACACACCTGTTCAAGGTACTTTATGGAAGTGGGCTTTCAAAGCAACTTCTTGTCACTTTGGACGTAGTACGTAATCTAGAACTGCATAATATAAAACCCACACCAAAAATGCTCATCTCCTTTTTTTTATTTTCAAAGACATCAATTCTTTCCACATAAAGGATGGAGGCATAAAATGAAAAATGCTCTTAGTCCACAGCATCACAAGTCCCAAATCTTTTTTGAAACCAACCATAAACAATCCTTGCAAGAAGCAAGAGAAGAATGTGTATATTCAAGTAAATATCTGCATGATTTTTAGGACCCACTTTATTAGATTTCTGGTTGTGATGCAAAGCAAAATACTACCTATACACCAATTTTCTGGAGAGAATTCTTAATGGTGAATACGAGGATGAAGAAGTTTAGACAGAGTGATAAGAAATTTATAATGTCCGACTTGTGTAGAAAGAGAGAATGTAAAGGTGTGCCCGCATTCCACAGTGGAGATGTGATTTACTATCTAAAGCCAGAATTTTAAGAGAAAATAGTGCAGGAGAATTTTTCTCTCACATTCCATCACCTCAAGAGCCCTATCTTCTTTTCTCCCTTGGTAAGAGTATCCATCTACCATAGCAAGAGGCACAGAAGAGAGATAGTGAACATTTACTGTGTTTAATGAAATTACATTATGCTACATAGTTGCATTTGTCATCCTCATAAGATAGTAAAAAATCTGTCCTTCTCTGAGAGTGACAACTGTAAAACTATTCCAGGTAGAGTAAACGTTTTGAAAATGGAAAGTAATGACAAACCTAGAAAACATCCAAAAAGGGGAAGATTCATGAAGCAGTATGCAATTTTTGTTTTGGAATAAACTGCATAATCTAGATTTTTCAATTTTAAGTAAAAGAAAACCAGCACACTTCAATGTGTCATTTGTCATTTTTTTGAGTGCTTAAAATATGTTTTGCAATATTATCACTAACTAGTAACATTTAAAATAAGGATCCAGAAATAGCCATTGGAAACATCTGCTGAAGATATGGCGGTGGGTAGGAAAAGTATAATGCACTGTAGAGGCCATTCTGAAATTCAATTCAACTGTGTACTCAGCTATGCACAAGATGCTGCTGAGAGAGCTGAAGAGGCTTAGTTTTTATGCATGTGAAGTAATTTAGGAACTAAGACAGTGTATGTATTATGGCAGTAATGATCAGAAGAGCTGTGAGAACAAAAAAAAAATCCAAAAGAATAATAGACATCTGAGAAGGCTTCATGGAGAAGGAGGAACTTAAACTAACTCACCTACATGAGAAGATAAGTGGAATTTCAATTAGCAAGTAGGAGGAAGGTAAGAATGAATTCTATCCAGGAGAATACCCAAAGAGGAAGAAATTACTATTGCCTCTTTGGGGTGCAAGATTGGCCAGGATAGGGAATAATAGATAAGGCATACTTCAGTGTGTGAGGAGATATCAGATCTGAGTATGAGCTGTTATAGATAGTATTATACATTAGGTAAGTAGTTTAAAGGATTTATACCTAACATCAACAACTATAATAACCTCATGGAACTGACTGTCTTAAACACTTAACTAGCATTATCCCATGCAATCCAAATAGCAATTCTAGAAAAGTATGTAGTAATATCATCTCCATCTTACATACAAGGAAACTGAAGCTTGAAATAGTTCACTAATATGACTGATATCACAGATACTATTTCATTGCCTGATAATAATTTTATATAATACATATCATTGGTTTCCAAAAATCTTTAGGTAAGGAAAAATAAAAACCATTGCATTGATTATAATCATATATGTATATGAAAGTACTTTGAATGTTGTCTAATGTTAAATGTAGGTGGAAGGAGGGGTAAAATAAATTGTAGAATAATTAATCAGCTGGAGCCATAAGCAAGGAATAGCTCATGAGTGGCACAGGGTTTTATAAACACATCCAGGAGCCTGTACACCATCCACAGGGTAATGGGGGAGTCATTGGAGCTCCAGAGCATCAAATGTGTGCTTAAAAACATACTCTGGTTACAGTAAAGAGACTGGTTTGGTGAAAAAGTGGTGAAGTACCACTTGGCTAGCTATAGAAGGAATCCAAGTGTGAGGTAAAGGTGGCCTGACTTCAGAGTCAGAAATAATAGGCCTCGGTGATTGAGTTGGAGACTTGGACAATGGGAGAAGAGTAATTCTACTTACAGGGCCATAAACGGATGGGGATAAATGAGGAGTTCCATTTGGGACTTAATGAGTTTGAAATGCTTTTGTGGTATTCAAGTAGCAATGTCCAATAGTTGGAGATGAGGATCTGATACTCAGAATCAAGGGTGGCCTGGATATCAAAATGTGTGATTAGTCAAAGCCATGTGAATAAACAAGATGATTATTCAGGGTGAGTATACAGAGAAAGAAAGGAAAGAGAATTATGACAGAACCCTGAAGAATAACAGCCTTTCAATTATTAAGGAAGAAGAAACTGTGGAAGGGAATAAGAAAAAAAATAACTCTACAGGGGAAACTCCAAGGAGTATTTGGAGTATTTGAACCTGAGGAAAGGAATGTTTCCAAGATGAAAGTGTGATCACTTGTATCAGATGCTGAGGAAAACTGAAGTTACATAATGGAGACAAGTGACCATTGAGCCAGTAACTGAAGATGTTACTGGTTATGCATCCTGAATGGATCAGAGGCCAAATTATAGTGGATTGAGTGGTTAATTAAAAAAAAAAAAAAAGCCAATGTGTGGATTGGTGATTTCCAAAGATCAGCCCTGATGCCTTATCAAGTTTCCAAAGATCAGAGGCAAATCCAGAAAACAAAAACAAACAAACAAAACAAAACAAAAAAATTACAGTTTGTTTGGTTAATGAAGATAAATTATCCTATAAAATGGTTAAGCTGGGATAATATCCTTCTCATTTTTTAGTGCTAAGAATATGTTTATTTAAAATAAAAACAATAGTGATAGAAGGTAATAGTTGTTTTCAAATATCATTGCTAGTTAAATCTATACAGTATCCCAAATTCCTCAACCTACTGTTGACTGCTAACTCTTACTGTCTGATTCTAAAGAAGGGACGTCCCAAAGAATATTCCTGATGGACCGAGGGGAGGCAGAAAAAAGGGGAATGTTGCTTTTCTGGCACAGGCACTTACTTCTAAGTACAGAGTGCAGTTCTGAAGGGGCAGGAGAGAAGTACTTGCATTTTGTCTTTGGCAGTTTCATTATGTTGTCAATTATTACAGTGCAATGTTCTAATAGGAATTTCATCATGCATTCAAATTGGAGAGAGGATTCATTTAGCCGCCACAACAAATTGAGCTCAGCAGGCTTCATTTCAGGAACTTCTGCGGTGTCAAGTGGTCAGTCCTTCAGTTTTAATTTCTAAATATATGAGATGCAAATTGCATGATCTTTTCTCCTCTGATAGTCAAAGCAAATGGCTCCAATTACATCCTAACATACCCTTAACTGGGAAGTAAATAACATTATCAGCTTGGGATGTGGTAGGATGAATCACAAAGAAAAGATTAATTATCTTGTAAAGGTATTGTATTATCTTAATTGTTCACATCACTCAAGCTTTTCTAATTAGAAAAGTAAATACCAGCCTAGGCAGGTTTTGCCCTTGCACAGTGAAAAAAAGGCTAAACATTTACATGAATTATACCTTTTCAAATATTTAAACTTGATAAGGCCAACCATCAGTTTGCACCAGTTTTACTGTCATCCAAATTCACAAAGGTCAATTGCAGTTCTTTTATAAAAAGTTAAAGAATAACAGTCTCCTATTAAATAACATAAATATTCCAGTGCATTGATTGCTCCTAGCAAGCCTACCAGCCCACACCCCTATACTCTACAATTGTTTAGTGGTTTCCAAATTCTAAGATGCTTTCTCTATCAAATCTATTCCCTGTGTCCTTTTAGCCCAGTGGTGCATTCGAAAACACTGGTAGATTATGCACAAGCCCTCTCTTTTCTTCCTTCAAGCAGCAGCTATCATTTCTCATACAGAACATTTCCCATTCCATCTCCCTGATTAATGCTTTGTCCCTGGATAAATTTAGTACTGTTAAACAATCAGAATCAGAGCCTATCTCCCAGAGTTCTAGCTTACCTGAGAGAAGTGCATCAGACACTCTCATAAACTGAATCCCACTGTGAGCCATGTTCTCAGGCCACAGAGACATACAGAATGCTCCTAGCATTATGACTATCTTTCTTGATAGAGTATCCAGCATACAGTAGGTACTCTGAAGTGTTGCTCCCTAGACCCGTTTCCTCTGTGTTGGCTTCTGGCCTTCATTTTGAAGCAGTGTGGTCTAGTGTCTGAAGAACAAAGGCCATATGAATCTGCATATGAAACTGATTGTAAAACTAGTTCTATCACCTTGGGCAGAGAGTTATGCCTCTTTCCTCTCCTATAAAGTGAGATAAAAATAATATCAACCCGTTAGGGTGATTTTAAGGGATTAAATGATACCATGCATGGCATACACTTAGCTCAGTGCCAGGCACTTAAGTACTGAGTAGTTGTTGGCTATATTCTATTTTACTACCATAATTTATAGCCTCTCTGCCAAAACTCAGTTTGAAAGTGGTTGCTGAGGTCAAAGTGAAAAATTCTTGTCATTTAAAAAGGTAATCTGAACTTGCCCACATACCAGTTGCTTCTCTAGGTCCTAATTCAGCTGTGTCTCTCTCGTTCTTACATCTTCAAAGTGGGATATTTTCAGAGGTCTGATGGGCTGTAACATACTGTTTCCGTAGCTGGTTTACCAACTCACTGATCTGCAGCATTTCACTTAGGGCTGTTCTATTTCTGACAGGAAGGCTTGAGGGAGATGATGATCTTAAATGCCAGGAGGATTTCCCATGTGGGCACAGGGGACTAACACTGTGAGCATCTGGGCACATCATGCAGAGCAGCTTTTGAAGGTTGTGAAACTCCATTTATGTGTTCAGTTAATGAACCCTTGGGCTTGAGCACAATGTACTGTAGAAAGGAAAAGGGGTTAATTCATCAGGAGCTTGATTTGTGGAACCAATTCTTCAGTCTGATTTACATTTACATTAGCAGGACATCTTTAACAGTGAGGGGGCTGTGGCATTGGATGAGATCATGGCTGACATGTAAAATTTTATGGGTATGGTCTCTTTGTATTCTCCATTTGTCTGGGAGCAAAAAACAAATAAACAAGAAAATAGATCCCTATTTGCCCTGACAGATCTGTTCCTCTAATGTGGCCAAGAATTTTTCCCTCTATTTGTCTAAGTCTTCACTTTATCGTTAATGTTAAAATTTCTATCCAACCAAAATCACCCAATAGCCTTCCTTAATCTTCTCTCCTACCCCTTTGCTACTTATGATAAAAGTTAATTTCACTCCTTTGGAAACCAGGAGCAATCTCTTAAGAGCTTTGCTTATTTCTGGCCATTTGTTCATTGTTCACTTTATTTTTTTTTAATTTTTTAATATTTTTTATTTTAGAGACAGAGAAAAAAAGAGAGAGCATGCAAGTAGAGGAGAGGGGCGGGGTGGGGGAGAGAGAAAGGGAGAATCTTAAGCAGGCTCAGTGGAGTCCAATGTGGTGCTCGATTCCATGACCCTGGGATCTTGACCTAAACCAAAATCAAGAGTCGGAAGCTCAATCACTGAGCCATCCAGATGCCCCCATGGTTCACTTCAAAATCAGGTCTTAAGTATATGAAGTTAGTACTACCAAACCAGTTATTATGACCCTGAACAAATCACCTAACTTCAGTAAACCTTAGTTTACCCATTAGTAAAATGAGAATAATAATTCATACATCATATGATTGATTTTAGAAATAAACAAAAATCATCTGTATGAAGTCCTTGGTGTGGGTTCCTTAATCAGAGTGCATTATATGTATAGGTCCAACCCTTTGAAATGATGCCAGGGAGAATGGTTCAAGAGACTTAGATTGCTTGAAACATCATTGCAAGACACACACACACACACACACACACACACACACACAAAACAAACACATCAAACTTTTCCCAATCTTGGGTTTCTGTTTCCTAAGGTTTCTCTCCTGAAGTCCCAAGCCAGGAGTGGACAAAGTGAGGCAACTTAGAAAAATAGTAGCATGATTCATGCCTCATACTGACTTAGAGTACTGAGAAAAACAGCAATTGATCAGTACCAGGAGTATTCCTCTAGTGTTTAGGCTCAAGTTACCATGTGCATACCTAAGTATTATTTTCTCTTCATGACCTCTGTCTTAACCTGCATTCTAAGTTCTTCAGAACTTTCCCAAAAGGTGGAGCAAAATGTATCTACACCCAAAATTACTGTTTACTCAGTTTGTGTTTTCCTTATTATGATGTCATTTCCATAAGGTGATGTCCTGTTCTCAGGCCGACCAAGAATGGAGTATGCTTCATCTAGCATACTAGTAGTGCCTAGTTCTTCTTAATCAAATTTCCTGTGAGTTCTTGGCTGCACTTATTCTTATTTTGAAAGGAAGCAAACCATTCCCAAGTACTGTCTCTATTCTCTTCACGTTTGGCATCTTCCCCTCCAAAGGACTGGAAGGCTAGGACAGTTTCTTCCAAAACTATTATACTAATTTCTGTAGGTTCAATAGTTAATCATTATATGTCCCTACTCTTTCTGTACTATAAAAGTCCACTGATCAGTACTTCTCACTCAACACTTAGCATAATACATGACACCCAGCATGCTTTCAATAAACGACAGACAATATTACTATTGCCCTTCTGTTGCAGACATTATCCCAGGTATTGTTACTATCAAAGTGAAAACCTCAGTTCTTATTTGCAGACAGTTCATCTTCCTTTGGAATTTGTACTTAAGTCACATTTCCAATAATGATGGTGGCTTTTATGTAAGAACTCTTTTCTTTCCAATGTCCCTTGGATACAATGACAAGCATAACACAATCTGTAGCTAATGCTGTTGGGATGATACTTACAACCTATGATCTAAGCTCCAGCAGTCAAATTTTTTGAGAACTCTACCCATTATTTCTCTCCTTAGCTCAAAGCATGTTAAATATTACTTGCAAATCAAAGAGGTAGCATCCATTATAAGCTTAAACCATCAAACAAGGGAGTCCATGGGGCTGAGGGGCAGGTACCCAGTCATATTGCTGCCAACAGGTCAAATATTTGTTCCACTTTTCTACATGAAGATAACTGTAGCTTAAAATAAATATTAAAGTATTGCAAAGTCAAGTTTTTATATAAGAAATATTCTTTAATGCTTGAAAATGAGCATTACCCACTCAAGATGAACGTCAAATAGCCTAGAAAAGTAAGTATGACTAATTTCACCACACTGAAATGTCCTTGAGAGGGAGGCTCATGTCTGCCTTGCTTATTGTTTTAATCCCATTGTCTAACACAATGCTTGACACAGAATCTAGGCTCAATAAATATTTATGAAACAAATACATTCTTGCTATTAATTTACCACCTAAATGGGACACCTGGATGATTCAGTTGGTTAAGTGTCCAACTCTTGATTTTGGCTCAGGTCATGATCTTGTGGTTCATGAGTTCGAGCCCCACATCAGGCTCTGTGCTGAGCATGGAGTCTGCTTAGGATTTTCTCTCTCCTCTCTCTCCCTGCTTTCCCCCACTCACTTGCACATGTGTGCACACACACATGCACATTCTCTTTTTCAAAAATAAATAAATGAACATTAAAAAATTTTACTGCCTAGGCAAAAACATGTGGGTAGCAAGAAAATTTAAAAGCAGTAGGAAATTTATCTGCAAGATTAAAAGGCCATTCTGAACACAATGGAAAAAAGCAAGATTAAATCAAAATAAGAATAAACTTACTGTCATCCTCCATAAATTCATATTTTTTGTTTGTCTCCAGTGAATGGTAATCCCCCCCCCAAGTTTGCAGGTATTAGCCAATGAAGAAAAAGAACTGAAATGCTGACTTTGTAAGATTTCATAAAGTTGGGAGAGTTCCTCTGCCTTAGTTCTTTAAGTTAATGAAATCTTGTTCAAACCCATCCACCAAACCTTCATTCAAATGTCACTTTCCTGATTGCTTTTGTTACGTGCCATTGAGTCATGGAGATTTCACGGCTGACTCATACGGTGGCAAGGTGATAAATCATAACTACCAAATAACGTCACAGATTTACAAATGATAGACAGCATTTCAGAAGACTGCCTGTGGGAAACCAGGTATTTATTTTCACTTTGTACCAATTTCTAAATAGCCTACCCTTGGCAGTGGGACTTGTCAGAAAGGTAAGAAGTTATTGCTAGCTCACTGCTATTCAGGCATATAGGAAGGACTTGTTAAAAGTAGAAAATTTAGCTCTTTTGTTCTAGCATATTAAAATTGAAGTTGGGAAGCATAAATTTGAAAAGAAAGCAAAAACAATATGAAGTACATGCTTTTGGTGAGGAAGACTAATTGTTGCCCTTTTTTTAAGGGATGCTCCACATATTTTCTTCAGCAAAATGAGAAAAAAATGGAAAAAAATAGAAACTTTTCTTCCATGAATAAAGCTGTGCTTTACATGAATTCTCACTTCAGACTCAGTTTATCTTAGTATTAGTTCACTATAATCTGAGAAATGTACATAGATTCTGGAATAGCTTCAAGTAAGACACAGATGTTAGACACAAACACCAGCTTTTAAATGCCTAATTAAGACTATTAACTAGTATGTCTCAAGTGAGCATTTGGTTATAAGTTTTATGTAGTAACTCAGCCTATAATGATGTTCCCTACATCTATAGTTTCCATAATTGTATTTAACACTGATAAAATTATTTTATTTAAGGGAACATGGCTGTGCCTTCCAAGAAAAATTAGTAAAATTTCAAAATTTGTAAAATTCCAAAATTATATTGAATGCCTTATAACCTGATATTATAAATGTATTTAAGGATATACAGTATCAAGGGATAATTTCAAGAACAAACAAGCAGATCTGTAGGTCTTTACCATTATCCTCATATAATTTTGGAGAGTTGGGCTTGTGTGTATTTTAAAACAAGGAAATTTTGAATTAATTTTGTTGTTGTTCATTGGATTTTGTTGTTGTTTATTGGGTTTGCCACAAATCTGTTTTTTGTTTCTAACATAAAGTTTTAGAAATGTGTGGGGTTAATAATGTGTGAAATAACACATTTTTCACCCAGAAATCACATGCACTATAGATTCTCATCTTTGAAAACACTGGGCAGGAAAAGTCAAACTAGGAAGCTTGAAATACAAACTATGCCACTTCACCTTCTGCCAAACTCACAACCTTTTGAGAATGCAGGAAAACAAGGAAGAAGTGAGCTCTTTACTAAGAATATCTAATTAAAGCCACCTGAAGTTTTTACAGGAATATAACTATCTTTGGTCGACGTTTAGAGGAATATAGGCATATACAAATTCCCATTCTCTTAAGAATTGTGCCAAGAAAGAAAAGCTGAGAAGGCATCTTCTTCAAAATTCTGAAGGGAAACTAGCCTTTAAGTAGGCACTTTTGGTGCACTATGCATTAAAGTGTTTTAATAGCGTCCATTTATCATTTTAACAGCAAGCATTTACTAAAAGGTGTATGACCAGGTGCAAAGAAGAAAGCACATGATGTATCCTGAGGCTTAAATTTTCAAAAGACAATGTGAACTCATGTCAGAAATGGGAAATGCTGTCCTTTTCTTTTCATTTGCCTAAAGCATGTGATTTTCAAGTCCTAGCTCTATGGGTTACAAAACTTTTGATCAGAACACAATCAATGGTCTTTTGTATGAGGAAATGATTGAAATAAAACCCAATCACTTCAAGTTAGTTCAAGGTTATACTTGGAACCTTCTGTTAGCCATGGCAACATAGTAAATGTAGTGATGATAATAACAGATGCTGTTAGGAAAAATTAGAGTTTACTTACTGCTTTCACATACATAATCTGAGGTGCTTTCCTAACAACCTTGCTATATAGACCTTATCCTCCTTTGACACAGGCAACCCACAGAAGGCTGAACTCACATGTTGCCCACTTGGTGTATAGAACATACTCAAATTGTCCCACCCCAGCATATAAAGGCATTTAAAAACCCTTGAAATCTGTGGTCCCATCAATAAATTTCATCAAAACTTCTCAAAATCTGCTTTCCTCCAAAACTCCTGGGCATTAATAGTATCCCATACATCATATATTTATTATAATAGTACTGTACTTCTGAATACATAAATTATCTCTTTTCTTCCATCATACCTACACACTGACCCTATAAAAGTATATTAGTGTCATGCTCGCAACAGGTCTTCTGCTTACAGCCAATGGAAGTGATTCTTCTAGACTTACTTTATATTCTGGTGAAGAGTTTTGACTCAGGTATCAACATTCAAGAGATATATAATAGTTGGCCCCTCTGCACACAAAGAAGAATATCACATATTTTGGAATACAAGGTTTATAGCAGCTCAAAGATTTTTTAAGGAAATGGGGAAAGGACAAATAGCAAATATCTTCAGACAGGGATTGATGGAAATAAAAAATATAGATGTCTCATTAAGCACTAATTGAGTTTGGGAGAGTTAACCAATATTTAATTCAGTGATTAATGTAAGAAAATGAAACTAGAAACTGTATATGACTTCAGAGTTATTATCAATGAGGAGCACCAAAAATGCATTTTTGCATTTTCCAATGTCCTCTGGTCAAAAAACAATTCCTAGGAGGGTTTTATGGGTTCCTATTTGCTGATCCCAATCTATTGTGTAAGGCAACATAACTACTCTGGATGGTTTTTTTTTTTTTTTTTTTTTTTTTAGAGCAAGGGATACATTTCTTTCTTTTTTTTTTTTTTTAACGTTTATTCATTTTTGAGAGACAGAGACAGAGAGTGAATGGGCGAGGGGCAGAAAAAGAGCGAGACACAGAATCCAAAGCAGGTTCCAGGCTCTGAGCTGTCAGCACAAAGCCTGATGCAGGGCTCAAACTCACAGACCATGAGATCACAATCTGAGCCAAAGTCAAACGCTCAACCGACCGAACCACCCAGGCACCCCTGTTTTGTTTTTTCAGTTTTTGAAGAGCCAGATGGTAAATATTTCAGACTTGTGAGCCAGATCTCTGTTACAGTTGTTCAATTCTGCCATTATTGGAGGAAAGAATCAAAGGCCATACTTACATTAATAGGTGTGGGTGTGTTCCAATAAAACTTTATTTATAAAATAGAAGCACTGGTAACTCTTGCTTTAGATTATGATTGGTAGTGTTGTTTTGGTTTGTTTTCTTTCTGTGATGCTCACTATTCAGAATCTGTACAGTAAAACAGTTTCTGAACTGCTCCCATTTGTTTTTCCTTCTAAAGAGTCAGGTGAGGACAGGCAGACCTCAAATACTGCATAATAGCTTGTCTTTTGTCACTTTCTTTTACACTTGAGTGACCTGAGGCCAGTGTGATACAGATACTCTTAGAGTCTAAAAGTGGATCTTTGACTTCAGGACTCCTGTTCTTCACTTTGGGCATGTAAAATTTATTTTTTTGAACCTCTACAACTTGCTTTCTTGTTCTTGGAGCTCCTGTAACTGCAAATACCTATTTGATGGTCCCTTGAGACTATTCTGGACATAGGTCAACCAATTTCTATAAAGGAGTTAATAGACAATATCATCTGGTATTATACATGTGAGTTTATTATCAGAAGAAGACTCCCAAGACTGAAATGTCTTTTTTTAAGGTTTATTTATTTATTTTGAGAGAGACAGAGAGAGCTTGAGTGTAGGAGGGGCAAAGAGAGAGAAAGACAGAGAATCCCAAGCAGACCCTACACTGTCAGCATGGAGCCCAACGTGGGGTATGAAAACTGTGAGATTGTGACCTGCGCTGAAACCATGAGTCAGACACTTAATTGACTGAGCCACCCAGATGCCCCTGAAATGTCTTGAATAAACAGAGGAGAACATCTCTGTATATTGAATGTAGCATGTCAGGCCTTAGACAAGAGTGTCCAAGAGAAGGATACGTATCCAGTCAAACTTTGAAGGCCTTCTTTACCTACTCACAGGCAATGTTAGAAAACATTTTTCTCCTCTTTTCTATCATATTTTAGCATTTGCAGCTGGCATAATGTAACCATGTGTCATTCCACTGTTTCCACTGCCTTTGGAAATTGGAGGCTGTAATTAAGGTCTCTGACTCAGCACTGGAGAACTTTAGTGACTCTTTTCATGACCCAGGCATAAAATAAAGTACATATTCCTCCTTCTACCCCTAGTCTAGCCTTGTCCGGATCTTTGTCACTAAGATTCCAACTCACAAAATTCTGTTTTTCGTATGAAATGTCCTATATCAGAAGGGAGAAAAAAAGCAATATGGGAGGCAGTACAGAGAGTAATTTATTTATTCTCTGGTCTGACTATATGTTGCTAAGAATGGAAAATTTTATAGAAGAGAGGGAACAGAGGTGATGGAAGATACCAGCATCATATTGATAAGTCTGGTTGTCTAAGAATTGTGGATACAGGAGATAAAAAAGAAATGTATGCTTCTGTTAAATACTGTTAACTCAAATGTGTAATTCCCACACCCAGATGCAGCTGCTGCTTCTTGGCTGGAAAAACAGAAGTCAGAATACATGTACTGGGACAGCTAAAGAGTCCAGAAATTTAAAGCCACAAAAAAAAAAATTCCTTCCATATTCTACTTACACATTCAGAAACAGATGTGCACCTCTCTGCACTCCATGTTTTTAAACACAAATAAGAAAGCTGCCAGACAAGGACACGGACCCAAACTAAAAAGTCATTTCCCAGCAAGTGACGCAGCAATCTCTACTTTGACTTTGACTTTAGCTCCACAGCTGTGGTGAAACTCACATTATGACTGCGGGAAGGAAATTGTTCCCAGGTGAGAAGTAAATTATCTGGCTTGGCACAAAATTCTTGAAAAGGCAAATTCCACCTGCTTTTCTCTAGGCAAGATATTTTTGTTCAAATATATCCCTGCCACCTAGTCAAGCACTTGCCCACATGTCCAATTTACATCCCAATTCTGCAAATGATTCCAATTTTGCAATCTGTATACACATAGCATATTTGTGTGTGGAAATACACAGATAATGTAGGGGCTAAAGCACATGCTTTCTAATTCACTAAAGAGGGAGTTTTTAAGAAACCTCAAATATGGTTATCTTGATTTAGTGATTGATCCATTAATTCATTTCATTTTTCATTCAACAAATATTTCTTGAGTGCCTATTTTGTACCAGGCACTGTTTTAAGCTCTGGGACACAGCAGTCACAGACAAGGTCAATGCACTTGTTCTCATGCAAGAAGAAAAACAATGAATAAGTAAACAATACATGAATTAGACATATGCATTCTTATTCATTTCACACGTAGCTGGTATACAGTATCTGAGAAAACTGTTCTAAGGCCCTACGATGATAAAAGAGATGAGGAAGAGGGTATTATGACTTCTACCTTAAAGAAACAGAGAATTTTATGGGCGTGGCAAGCTTTCAAGCCATATACTTTAATAATAAACATAACTTTTTAAGTTCTATAATAAAGATACAATAGAAACGTTGGCAGAACACTAAAGAAAGAGCAGATACTCTGATAAGTAACAGGGTTACTTTCATTTTTTATATAGAAAAATACCGGAAAAAGGTGACGATAACAATGATGGTGACAGCTAATATTCCATGCAGTGCTCACTTCCCGTCATGCACTGTTATAGGTACTTTACATATGTGAACTCTTTCAATCTTTGTCACCCCAAGATATTAACATTTTCCTATCCTAATTATTACACATACTGACAGTGAGGCATGGAGATATTAAGTAAGTCACTCAAGGTCACAGATGTTGTGTGTAAAGAGGCTAGGATTTGAACCGGGTAGATTGGATCTGCAGTCCGTGTGTGTGTGTGTGTGTGTGTGTGTGTGTGTGTGTGTATGTGTGTGTGTGTTTTAATTTATTTATTTATTTTGAAAGAGCACAAGCAAGGGAGGAACAGAAAGAGAGAGAGAGAGAGAGAGAGAGAGAGAGAGAGAATCCCAAGCAGGTTCCACACTGTCAGTGCAGAGCCCGATGTGGGACTCGATCCCATGACCATGAGATCATTACCTGAGTCCTGAGATGAAATTAAGAGTTGGACACTTAACCAACTGAGCCACCCAGGCACCCCTGGAGTCCATGTTCTTATACACAGCTCAATATGGTCTTCCATAGTAAAATAAATTTCAGCAGGTAAAAAATAATAATCCAGCCTGCCAACACAGCATAACAAAAGGCACAAAGGCTTGAAGATTCTAAGCATGTTGGAGAGGAGGGATTTGGTTAACTGGATGGATAACTGGAAATCAGAGGAATGTAGTAAGATTTGAGTCTGGAAAAGAAGGAGCCAATTGTGGGACTCATGAAGGCCATGCAAAGTAAATTTATTACTTGGGATGGCAATGGGGAATAACTGCAAGTGTCTGAAGATGAAAGCACACTACTATTAAGAAGAGGATTATAATGATGCATTCTTGCTATATCCTCATCCATGTGCTAGGTGATTTATGTATATTATTTCTAATTCTCATAAAATGCTACAAAGTATTGGCACAACTTTGGAGATGACAAAACTAAAGCTTACTGCTGATATGAGGCAAGGCTAGGATTTGTATCCACATAATTTAGACAACTGCATCAATTCCTTTAATTCCTATAAATCTAGATTTGGTGCAGTGGTTTTGGGGAGGTAATGAAAATGCTGAGAGATTGTAGGCAAGGAGTCCAAAAGCATACTTATTACTCTATATTGTTTTACTTTATGGGTTTTAAAGGCCCATTGTTAAATACCAACAGTGTGGGATGCCTGGCTGGCTTAGTTGGTAGACCATGTGACTCTTGATCTCAGGGTTTTGAGTTCAAGTCCCACGTTAAATGTAGAGATTAATTAAAAATAAATAAATAAATAAAACTTAAAAACAAACAAACAACAGTGTGTTTACATTGCTCCTTCATTACATCGCAATTTCATTTTTTTTTTGAGACAGAGAGGGCGCAAGTGAGTGAGAGGGGGGGGGGGTAGTGTGTGGGAGAGAGGGAGAGAGAGAGAGAGAAAGAAAGAAAGAAAGAAAGAAAGAAAGAAAGAAAAAAAGAAAGAAGAAGAAAGAAAGAAAGAAAAAGAAAGGAAAATAAAAAGAAAGACAAAAGAGGAAAGAAAGAAAGAAAGAAAGAAAGAAAGAAAGAAAGAGAAAGAAAGAAAGAGAAAGAAAGAAAGAAACAAACAAACAGGGTTCATCCTGGGCTCGTGCTCACTTGATGTGGGACTCAAACTCATGAACTTTGAGATCATGACCTAAGCCGAAGTCAGATGCTTAATGAATGAGAAACCCAGGCATCCCAATTTCACTTTTGATGCCATGGAATTGGTCAGTCTAATTATGACGACTTTAAGGTCCTGAGAATCTGGTAACATCATTGATTCTCTTTTCTTTTTAATGCTCACTATTTCAGTGCTTACTTTTTGCCACAGAGTGTGCTAGGGGACACTGTGGGTGCTGTTACAGACACAGGTTCTCAGTGTGCAGTATACAGTTCAGTGAACAAGATAAATAAAAGATAACAACAATGAAAGATAATACAGGAAAATGGTGCTATGTCTCTCACGGCACAGTCATCCAACTTGGTGGAAGATGAGGTTTAAAAAAGGGGAGAGAGAGAGTAAGGGAGGGGTAGGGAGGCAAAATTGTTTCCTGGAGAATAAGTAGGAATTAATAAGAATATTCGTAAGAAAGGCATTTCTATTTCTGGGAAATTGAATAGAGGAAGAGTCGAACAAAGGTGAAGAGTAGACCGATGGCTCAGACTGCAGAGTTAGATCTGGCTTGGAATCTTGGCTTCATACTAGCTAAATAATCCTGGGAAATTTATTTAACCTTTTTGAGCTTCCATTGTCTTATCCACAAAATGGGATTATTGTTGCACCTTTGCAGGGTTGTTGGTGAAGGTACATGAAATAGTGTCCATAAAGTGCCTGGTACAACACTCACCACATAGATATCATGCAGAAAACTGTATCAAAGTTTAACAAAAAGAGTGGGATACAAGTGTTTTATTTTCAATGACCAATAAGATACTTCATGAGGTAGCCTGTTTAATTCCCTGACTTCATCTTGCACCATACTCCAGTGAGTCCACTATGCCCTAAACTTTACGTTTTTTCCATTTTGAATAATCACCCTGGACTCAAGGCTATTGTATTTGTTCATTTCCCCAGGAAGATCTGTTCCTCAAAGCATTGCATGTTTACTTCCTTCCATCATTCAGGTAATGTATGTCCTTGGGGAGGCCTTCATGATCAACATTTTATCCCATGGGCCTCTGCTCCACCCAATAATTCTTTATTAGGTTATATTTAGAGTCTTTCTAACAATTCTTTCTACTTATAATTATATTTATTATCAATTACTTACTTTTTAATTATATGGTTTCTCCACATGATTGTGAAATGCCTAAAACCATGATCTCTCTTATTCCTCAAAGAATGCCAGACCAATAGTAGTCCCTCAATACTTGCTTGAAGGATGGATAAACATGTATTTTGGTTTATGTGTGTCTAAGGAGGGTAAAGTAAAAGAAAGTAAAGGAAACATTTTAAAAGAACATATAAAATTGCATTTCTGTGGAGAATGGTGACTGACATTTACGTGCTGTCCCAGACTGGAGGGATGCCACAGAAAGAGAACGGGGTGACCGTTGTTCGTTAGCTGCGGGGCTCGCACTGGAGACAAATATACCCCATGCTGCAGTGAAATCTTAAGTTGCCTTGGTCTTTTCTTTGATGCTCTTTATTCTTTCCCTCAGGTCTCCTGAATGTGTGACCTAGGGATTATCTCTCTTCCTTTCACTTCTGGTCTTTTGGGTTTAATTCTGGGTATGTGGCTGGATGTCTCTCAGTCAAGAAAAATTGTCTTCCTTTTCCAGAAAAACAGGATTTCAGAAGTCACAAAAAACAAATGCATTGCACATGCAAATCATTCCTCCAAAAAACAAAACATTTCTAAAAATTACCCAGCTTGCATAAAAATAAATGTTAAATTCATTAGATTGACTATTTTTACTTTTCTGGTCTTTTTGTTGGAGCTATTTGGCAACTGAAAATTCATCAGTGTATAAATGAATTCATGTGCTTGTGTAAGAAGCTTCTAATTAGCACATACAGCGAATTGTGTGAGTTTTCTCTATAATGTTCTCTGGCTCAGGTTTTAAAACAAGGTCTGTCCTCTGAAATATGTAGACAGCTGCTATGCACTTTAAAAAAATAAATAAAATTAAATTAAAGGAAATAAGTTGTTAACTTGAGACTCTGGTGTGGAACTTGACTGTATTTGTACAACAGATGTTTCAGGTCTGGGACATTTTGCATGGAGTCATTAGAGACTTCATATCCAAAGGCTCCCAGGAGTTGTCTGTTTTGTTAATAGATCTCTTTGCAATTGTAGAAGCAGAGAGGCCAGGGACAGCTAATAGGTATGCAGTATTGCTTTTCCACCTGAAAACTGGTTCTGTTTGCCCCAGGTAACCTTGGAGTTATCACCACACTTCCCCAGGCCTCAGTTTCCCTATCCTTAATTGAAGAGGATATGAATCCTCCCCTGTTTCACAGGGATGTGTCAGAGGACCCAAACTAATGATGTAAATCAGTTGTATGCTTTCTGAAACCCTATTTTTTAAACCTTATTGCTTTCTTTTTCTTTAAAATCCTCATGAATTCAGGCTGCAGCAATTTGGGGGATTACAGTCACGTAACATAATTATCTCACAACTGTTTAATGGCACTGCTATTGTTCATCATTTGTGTTCAAACATTCAACAAATTTAGGATTATGCAATTTCATAACAGCTTCAGAAAAAAAAGAAAAGATAAAGAGAGAATTTTGCTCTCTTATGCTCACTGGACACTCTTTTCTTCATAAGCCTGGACACTTGAAGAACAGAGGGAATGAACACGAGACCCTAAATAGTGTGCCTTGTACAACAGCTAACAAGGCACCTTTCTTCCTGTTCTGTTGATTTACAAAGTGATCGATGATAAGCAACATCACTAAGCTCCATGCCTAGCAAAGTACCACTCTTCAGCTATTAAGAGGATATTGTTTTAATATTGACAAGGAAATCAAAATGTTTCCCTGAGTGGTGGTTGCATGTTTTCTTCCTAGTGGAATATGGTTTCCTAGTGTCCTTGGGAGGAGAACATTTCCCCTCACACACCCTCACCCCATTGGAAAATATTTCCATCCTCTTTGCTTCCTCAAAGGAAGAGATTTCCTATTTACTTAGTTTAGTTCCCTTGAGACCTGAAGTCATTTCACCTATAGAAAACAGATGACTTCAACCCTCAGTGTTGAGCCTGAATTGCAATACAAACTAAATTAGATAAAATAAATCAATAATACCCTTGCAGGCCAAATTCACTTAAGTAACATTTACAGTACAATTGCCCACTTTGTCCATATACTTTAATCCATTAACACTCTACATCTGGTACCTGAATAAATATGTTACCCCAACTGAATATAAATGAAGTAGGATCCCATCATTATTTAGTGTCAAGAGAAACGTTAGTAAATTTTTATTTCTTTTTAAAAAATGATTTTGAAATGAAGCAAAAGCTGGTAGCCCTAAGATTTTGAGTAGCTACGGCAGTACCTTCAAAGTTCATTGATGGCTTACAAGTTTATGTTGAGTTTATGGATCACTGCATTCATATGTTACATTATGATCCTCCAAATACAAAATACAGCCTAATATATCTGTATTTTGATTCTCACTCCGACAGCAGACCTTAGAAAAGGAACAATAGACACACATGCTCAACTTTGGCTGAGAAAAATTCAAAGTGGGTTTTGTGCTTACAAAATTAATAAGACACCTGAAGATAGTTGTGGCAAATGTGGACATAACTGAAAGATCTTGGTCAGTCCAACTTGTTCCAGTTTTATGTAAATTACAAGTAAATTAGTCCCAACAATTTCCAAAGTACTGATGGAATATAGTATATTACACTGTGGGTAAGGTCTTCAAGCAGTCATTAATTTCAACTTGGGGAGAGTTATCAAACAATTTTTAAAACCATTGTCAGAGCCAGGTAATTGTAAAACTTGCTCTCAATTGGAAAGATGACATTGCAAACCTAGTCCCACAGGTTTAGGAAATAGAATGAAAAGCAATCAAGGTGTATGGTGAGGCAGATATATGCAAGACCACTGCAGTGACTAGATTATTAGTGACATAATTCTCACTGAAGGTACTTTTCAGGGTGCTAGGCTACTTTATGTTTTTGGCTTTTTTTTTTACCTCACACACTGCCAAGGCAGACTACTCATGGGTATGTTTTATGTTACAGCACAGGGGCACAGAGACATGGGTAAAAGCTTTATTGTTAGGAAGCTAGATTCAAATTCTGGCACTGCTACTTTCTGAATGACCATGGGAATGTCATGAAACCTTATTTAAACTCATTTGTCAAAGACCTAAAGCCTAATTCTTAAAGGTTGACAGTGAGAATTAAGTAAGAGTGATAGGAATGAAGAAAACACAAAGGGAAGGAGAGAGAATGAGTGACAATTTAAGTAGGAATCAGGTCTGCCTGCCATTACCCTCAAGGCTGGTAGGCATGGAATTGTAGTGAGACGAGAAATGGGAGATTTGACTCTCTTGTTTCCTCAGGTGGTCCTAATATATAAGCCCCTTATCTTGTTGGTCTAGCTAACCATGCTGATTATGATCCTAATATTTAAGGATATGTAGTTTTGCTCCTGATGAGCAGTCAACAGGATACCAGTATTTTGTCTGGTGCTCAGCTCACCAAAAACAAGCCATCTTTTCCATCATTAAGAGAAAAACTATGTTATACTTGAAATAGCGGAGACCAAAATACCACTTTCTTCGGAGAGTTTTGGTGGTTAATTGACTGCACCTAATTTTCATCATAAGTGATGACTTTAAAATGTTACTCAGAATAACATAGAACCCACCTTTCTGGGCCAGACCAAACTCTAGAATGTACTCTAGAATGTTCATGGATCAGAGCATACAAACTGGTACACATTGGGGATTAAAGTTACTCAGGGGACATCAATAGGGCATATTACAGTCTTGGGAAATGACCCCTACATTTACCTGGGTTCTAGAGTTCTCTCATACTGAAATTTGAGTTGTTAATTCAGTAGAGAAAACCCATAATTCAGAGATAACTCACAGTACTTATCCAGCAAATTGTATTGATAAAAAGGGAAAATTAACTGCAGAGAGAGAGAGAGAAAGCATTTGTGCTACAGCCTAAATCACATGAAAAACAATTTGCAAAATGAGCATTTTAATAGACAAAGCAGAATGTTTTTACTGGTTAAAAAAATGCTGCAAAATGTTGGCAACAATAGTTTGCATCCAAATAGTCAAACCTAATTGTTTGTGAATGCAACATAATTGAGTCTTCATTGTAAGAGCTTTAAGAAAAGCAAGTAATACAACATGGGTTTTATGACATTAAAAACAAATAATTTGTGCAGAGTTATTATGTTTGAAGAAACACACACCCACCAACCCATTAGAATTCATTAGAGACAGACATAAATTGTTAAATGTTTTGTTTTGTATCTTCTTTGAACTTCACCAAAGATGAAACTCATTTCTTTGAAACCTTTTCTACTCTATATCCTTAGAAATAAACTTTCAAGGTATGCATGAAAATCAAGCCACACTTAAAGTAAACACGGCACTCATAATTACTAGCAGCTGTTAATTCTATTAAGCAACTATCAGGAGCATTTACATTACTATCAAAACCTCTACAATGGAAATTGATGCCCAACAAACACTGAAAATTTTGACCTCATTGACATATGTGCCAAGTTATCCTATTAACGAAGATATCTCTTCCGCCAAGAAACAAAAGGAGGGACTCAAAATAACACGGACAAGAGCAAATAGAGTAAGACATCAAAAAATAAAATAAAATCAACAAATTTAAGGGACTTTCAGGAACTTTAAAGTGATTTCCAACTACTGCTGTTGCTGAGCCCGACTGCACACATAACACTGAAGGGAGAAAGAATTAAGCAGACAAGCAAGTTATGGATCACACACTCCGGTGTAATCAAACTCCAGCAGTTACCGCAAGAACAAAATGTCAACTCTAACTAACTACCTTATTGAATTCCCCAAATCTATGACCCACAAGATAGCCATATTAATTTGGTCATGGCCAGAGCCTAAGGGAAATCAGGGAATAAAGAATATCTGACAGAGACAAAATGAAATGCAAGGTACTCTAGCGTCTAAAGTAGGTACAGAATCATTTGACCATAATGACCAACTTGTCCAGGTTTGCCTGGGACTTACCTCATGTTAGCTCCAAAAGTCCTGCATCCCAGAAAACCTCGCAGTCCCACAAAAACTGGGCAAGTTGATGACCCTCACATTTAATCTGAGCGTCTCATTACTGCTGACTTACTCACCTGAACTTACATTTGACTAAACTATATACAGAGCAGTTTTGTCAGACTTTACATAAGAATCACCTAGAAAGCTATTAAAACACAGTGTGTCCTGGGCCCCACCTCTTAGGTTCCATAAATTGAAGTGGGGCCAGTGAATTTGCAGTTCTATGAAGCTCACAGGTGATATCAGTGCTGTTGGTTCAACTATCACATTTTGAATAACACTGATTCTAACTCCATATACCCCTTTCATTTACCAATACTCCTTCCCATGTCCTTGAGTTTAGTTTTCAAGGGTATATGTATGAGCAGACTGCATAGGTCTTTTAGAAATAGAAATGTCTTATCTCAGCATAAATGATACTAATATAATTAATGGAAAACATATCCAATAAACTGGTTACTAATACATTAACAGATGTGATTATTTTATTTACATGAATTCAACTGATTATTCCACTTGTAAAGTTTTGCTGAAATGCTGATTCACTTTGGGAAATTAATAGAAATAATAGCAAACAGAGATGAGACTTGATCATAACCAGTGTGTTTATACAGCTACAAAACCATAACAAACACAAACTATTTGAAGAAGTTAGTAAGGTCAGTCTCAACTACATTATATTAGTAGGTCTGTGATTTCCCAACACCAACTTGGTGTCCAAGTATTAAATTCCGACACTGTCAGGAGTTAAAGCATACTCCGGAGGTTAAGGGCTCAGTCCTACAAGACTGCCCCCACCTCAGATGCCAGTCTCAGAAGTCCCAGGGGTCACCTGTGCTTCTGACCTACCAGTGACAAATCTGGCATGACCCCTTCCTCAATTTCTATAGTTGTTAGAATGACTCACAGGATCCAGGAAAACACCTGATGTACATTTACTAGTTTACTATAAATGATATAACGCAGGAACAGCCAAATGGAAGAGACAGATAGGACAAGGTATGAGGAGAGGGGCATGCAGAGCTTCCATTTCCTTTCCAGGCATACCACCTGCCCAGTACTTTGAAGGTTTCGTCAACCCAGAATCTCCCTAGACTTTATCATTTAGGGGGTTTTACTGAAGTTTTGTTACATAAACATGACATTAAACAGGCCACCTGTGATACTCCAGGAGTACAAGGCTACTAAAAGTTGTAACCCAAGTTCTAATCATTTGGTTGATTTTTCTGATGACAAGCACCCCTATCCCTGAGGCTCTCTAGACAGCCTCCCACCCTGACATAGTCATGTCATTTGCATACAAAAGAGAATGAATTCCAAGCCTCTTAGGAGTTGTTTGCCAGGAACCTGGAACAAAGACCGTATATTTATTTTTTTATGCTACAGTAGGACTTTATTTTGCATTTGTCTCCCCCAAAGATAAGATACAAGTCATGGGGGATACAGTTCTCTTTCATCAGGGATGCAATTTCAAAAGTTACAGCTCAGTCTCTAGCACTTATAAACATAGTTTGAACCAAAGACCATCAGCATCCACACCAAAGACACAAGGTTATTAGGTTACTGTGCTTCATCGACTCTAATCACCATGGTAAAAAAAAAAAAAAAAAAAGTCAATGAATAGGTTTTACAGCGATTATTCAACAGGCAAAGCCAAAGCTGAAAGAAATTCTCAGGATAAATCCATTTAACTAGAATGTCATACTTCATGAGCATTTCAATTTATTGAATGTTGAATGTGCTATTTGTTTAAAGATAATCTTTACAAATTCAACATCTTTTTATAAATGTTAACATTCATAAAGAGCCTCCGAGTTATTCAGCTGACATTTCTCATATAATAAATTAGAAAACGGGTGCATATGCACTCACACTCACACACGCTGTCCAGTCTTCACAGTTGCATATGGAAATAAGTGCCTGATCTTTCCTCTTAAGCTGAAAATATTACCCAGTCCCTTGCCATAGTTGTGTTTTTCCTTTAATCCACATTAATATAGTGGTGAATTTCCACAGTCTTCTCCAAATTAATGATAGCAACAACAATAATCAGCAAAAATTATGTATTATTGAGTGTTACCTATGTTACTGTCCCTCAACTATATAATTTACTTTAATTATGATTTTTAATCCTCTCCAGGGCCAAGACTAAAGTGAGGGGAATGAAGCTCTCACCTTGGGTGCAAAATGTAAAGGGCTAGCAAATACTTAGCAATCAAGATAAATAAGAGTTTAATGTACTATTTTTTGACAGTGAATAATAATGAAATAGCCATTATAAACAGAATATATAAATTTTAAATAAAATATAGATCAGTATTACTGATTCTTCCTTTTGCCTCAGGTTCTGATATGACTTACCACAGTACTGTCACTTATTTCTCATAACAACCCTACAAGGTACAAAATAGTATTACTTTGATTTAATGAACAGAAACTCAGAGAAGTTAAATCACTTGTCCAAGATCACATAGTTGGTTAATGGTGGAGCCAGTGTATCTGACTTAAGAGCTCTTAGATTATGATGTTACAGCACCTATCAATATTTATTGAGTATTACGTATGTTTGTGATGTTGGGGAATATAGTGTTCAACCTCAGGCCTATGGCTCCTTAGAAGGGCTCATGATACACATTGAAAGCTTTCATACTCATGGTTATGTTTTATGATAGTAGGAGGATACAGCTTAGAGTCAACCAAGAAAAGAGATGTATGGTGCAGATTCAAAAAGTTTCTATCCAAATGTGGAACTTCCAATTAACCTCTCCCAGTAGAGTCACAGACAGAATTACCTCTCCCAGCAATGATGTCTGACAATATGCACAGAATATTAGTCAACTGGGGAACCTCACCAGGCCTCTATGTTCACAGTTTTTATTGGAACTCAACCATGTAGACATGGTTGACTGCCTGTGTGCCTAACCTTTAGTTTTCAGACCCTCCAGAAGTAGAGGAAATAACATGTGACCCAAAGCCTTTACCATTAACCACATTGTTAGACTGACAAGTATGGCCCAAGGTCCCAAGGTAAACAAAGACACTCTTAACAGGAACGACAATGCAACAGCCTAGAGATTGCTTCCCAGAAGCCAAGGGCAAAGGCCAGACCTCTCTGGGTTATGTTACTTACTTACTCCACCATGTGTCAGTACCATGAGCAAGAGAGAAACAGGGCTGTGAATAAGGATATAGACACTTCTTGAGGCACATGGGTGGTTCATTCAGTTAAGTGTCTGACTTCGGCTCAGGTCATGATCTCACTGCTCAAGAGTTTGAACTCCATGTCAGTCTCTGTGCTGACAGCTCAGAGCCAGGAGCCTGCTTTGGATGCTGTGTCTCCCTCTCTCTCTGCCTCTCTCTCTTTCTCTCTCTCTCAAAAATCAATAAACATTTTTAAAAAGTGAAAAAGGATATAGACACTTCTTTTTCGGAAAAGAAGATGTAAGCTTAAGTAAATAAGGTTACATGATCCCATATTTACGAATCAGCCACTCTGTCTATATCTTTAGTAAAATGAATACATATGTAAAGGAAACATGAGCTAACAAGTGACTTTCCTTTTTAGTTTCAAGACCACCAACAGGAAAAAGGGCACTTAGTCTTTAGGTGCAGCCTGATTTACTTCCTAAATCCACCTCTCTACTTGGGTGAAAGAAGATGACTTCCTATAAAGATAATCAGTATTGAAGTCAAGAGATTAAAGAAGATGCATACACATCCATATAGCGTTTATAAATAATATCCATCAGAGACGATAGCTGTTCCACAGATCCTCAATATATTTCCTTAGCACCTGTAGATCATTACCCCTATTGTCTCAGTTTGATAATGAGAAAAGAGTGTTTAAGAAGTGGGAAGTACACATCCTCCATGTGAGATGTTTTAGGTGTTTTTTTAATGTTTATTTATTTTGTTTAAAATTTATTTATTTTTGAAAGAGAGAGAGGCAGCACAAGCAGGGGAGGGGGAGGAAGGGGGGGGGGGACAGAGAATCCAAAGCAGGCTCTGAGCTGACAACAGACAGCCCAATGGGGAGCTTGAACTTACAAACCGTGAGATCATGACCTGAGCCTAGGTCAAATGCTCAATCAACTGAGCCACCCAGGCACCTCCTTAGGTGTTCTATAAACAAACAGGCCTTAATTTTAATAACTATGGTTTTATTTAATGTGTATTAGAAAATTTTACTGTGCAATTAGAAACATACTAAAAGTATTTATTCTTTCAAAAATTTATCAATTTCGAGAAAAACATTAAGTAACTTAAAAGTGAACAGAAGCTATACTTGGATATCACAAAAGGAAGGAAAGGAAATAACTGAAGTTTAGGAAACTATAGATGAGTAGGATGTAGACTTTATCCCATCATCTTAAATAAAAGGATTTTAATTCTAAAGCTGTTAGATAATCAGTTTCTGAAATGGAAATCTAACCATGTTCAATTTAGGTTTTTATTTATTTAAATTTTTCTAAATTGAGGGGCACCTGGGTGGTTCAGTCGGTTAAGCACCCGACTTCAGCTCAGGTCATGATATCACAGTTTGTGAGTTCAACTCCCACATCAGGCTCTGTGCTGACAGCTTAGAGTCTGGAGCCTGCTTTAGATTCTGTGTCTCCCTCTATCTCTCTGCGCCTCTCTCTTTCTCTCTCTCTCTCTCTCTCTCCCTCTCCCTCTCCCTCTCTTTCTCTCAAAAAAAAATAATTTAAAATAATTTAATGTTCTAAATTGAGGAATTGCCTTAAACTGCCACCTTCTGCTAGAGATCAATTTCGAAGGGGGAGGGGAAGAATAAATCTTTCTAATTGGTCATTCTGAAATATTTTTAGTCCTGAATCAAGTAGCTGATAAAAATTTTCTTTTTTATCATAGTTCCCTCAGTGCTAACCATTATCATCAAATGCTACAACCTATCTTCCCTGTGCCTAATGATTGGATCTCTTAACTAGAAAATCAATGGGACAGCTGAGGTGGAGGCAGGTGGGCCTGCTGGGAAGGGTACCTAGTTCCCCAGGGTTCCTCTCCCACCTCAGTATGACCTTTAGAAAACTGTTCTGCCTCCAGATACCTCACTTTCACCATTTGGTAGGGATGGGATGGTGACCTTCTCAGCACATGGTGGGAGGAATGAGTCCCTGTCTGCTGGCACCCTGAAACTCTTGAAATGCAAAGAAGGAGGAGGTGAAGGAACAGCAGGGTTTCTGGCTATGTCTGTGATCACACAGTTTGAACAGAGCAGGTGGCTAGTTGATGGAATGCAAGGGCCCAGTTCTGAATATGGAGGAAGCTACCGGCTGTACTTGGAACCCCCACACTCCTTTGTTGTAATAGAGCATGATTAAAATGAATGAGCAAATGTTAAACTGGAGGGTAAAACCATTTCCTAGATTTTTTTTTTCCTTTTCGTGTTTAGTTTACTTATTTGTGTAAAATGGACTAGGAAAAAAAACGTGTTGAAGACTGGATTTTAAGACTCATAAGCTAGAAAGGTGGAATAGCACAGTGAGTAATTATAGAAGCTTTGGAATTGTCAGATCTGGTTGTCAGTGTACTACATCCTGTGTGACACTGAGGAAATAACCTCTCAGTGTCCTCAGCTGTAAAGTTAGTATAGTAATAGTAGCAGCCTCCTGTTTTATTTGAGAGAATTAAATGAGATAATGCAGTGAAGCATATAATGCCTGGCACATAATTCTGCCTGTTGTTGGTGGTGTTATTATTAGTGTAATTTAACCTCTCAAAGTTGCATATCCTCATCTATAAATGGATAACAATAAATACTTCACACCCACTCTATTGTGTTAAAGTGAGAAAATCCAAATAAATAATGTAAGTAAAGTTATCCATAACCTGATGTGACTTGAGGGCCTTTCTGTCCCTTGAAGATTTAAGTAAAATTGGGTGAAATGCTTAAGTTTAAAGATTTTGTGTGTTTACTAACACCTGCACACACAACATGCACCCACACATAAACACTCAGCATCTGCAAATTTCCCATCTTACTTTCTTACTGTCCCTCTATCTCCAGGCCTGTGTTTTCAGGGGATATTTCCTGGAATCCCTGAATTGAATATGAACACAAACTTCTGCCCTCATATTATTCTCCTAAAAGATCTAATCACTTTGAGCATGCGTGAACTTGGTAACATTACTGAAGATCATGAAATACAGTCTCTTATTATTATATTCCCTCAACCTTCTGTTCTGTGCCATGCCTCACCAGTGTCAGCCTCCCCCAAGCCTATTCCACCATATGCCATCTGCCCTGTCCCACAGAGCTGGCTGGGGAAGGTAGTCTAATGCCCCTTCACTGCAACTGCTTTTCTAAAGGAACTCCTCCATCATCTTCCCTCAAAATGTATTCTTTCATAAACTAAAAAATAATTCTAAAGTATCAAAACATGAAAATTATAAGACAACTGGAATTTTGACTCCAAGTCAATTAAGGATATATTTATTGATCTTCATCCAATACCACAGATTATGCTGGTTTCTAAGAATGCAGTAATGACTAAAACATATTTCCTGCCTCCAAAGAGCTGGCAGACAAGAGGAGAAAGAGCCAGGAAAATGAAAGCTTCAGGACAGCTTCATCCCTGAAGGGAAGAGTTCAGGAGAGACCAGGAAACAACAATGGGTGGAGGCCCAATTTCTGGAGAAGGTGAAAAGGGCACAGCAGGGTAATGAGATCTTGTATAATGAAGATAAAATAACCAAAAAAAGAAAAAAAGGAAGAAGGAAGGAAGGAAGCAAGGAAGGAAGGAAAATGGAAGCTCATTTCAGGCAGAGGGAAAGCCACTGCAAACAGCCAAAAACATTAGAAGCAATATATTTTAGGAGAACACAAGATAATGCATTGTAGTTAGAGCCCAGTCCAGACACTGAGCTTGGATCTCTATTTCATTATGTAAATATTTCTAAAAACAAAACAAAAGTGAAAAGTCCTATTTCAGTACTATTTAGATAAAAATAATGATCAAGTCTAGTTCAGAATTATTAATTGAAGTGAAAGCAAGCCCCCAAATTTCAGCGTTATTGTCATAATGTATCTTACCTTGCAATAAATAGATTGAATCAATGATTATATGAGCTTTATGAAATCTTGACACCTGTATGGGTGACACATAAAACATTTGCTACTGAAGAAGTGTGAATCTTTGATACTCTGTGCAAGGGCCACAATGTATAGGGCTTTTTGGGCATATGTAGATGCAGACTTGGATGCTAAAGTGAGAGACAAAATATCAATTATTGCAATATCCACTTTGGGGGAAATGTTTCCATTATCCATTATTACCAGTTAATCATTGCAATGAAAATAGAATTTTATCAAAATGTCCATTTAAAAAGTAGCCAGAAGAATATAATTATTATAAAGAGAAGAAAGATAGTATTAAGTTGGAGGCTATCAGCTTCTAAAAAGAACCTAGACCTAACACGCAGAACTCAGAGAAGACTTACATAACAAGTGCAGATTTGGTCTATCACCTTGGAGAGATGAGACTGTCATATTTTTCCCATACACAAAGATACTTTTTTCTTAATTACTTCAACTATAACTTAGGTCCTACCTTCTAAGTTTGAGAAGAAATCTAGATGTGTTTGAATCCCAGGATTTATTCATTCCCCTCAAAACTGAAGGAATGGCCTCTGGTTTCAGGTCTCCCTGGCCCAATATGCCCAACCCTACTGCTTTTATTCAAGATTTGGTACAAAGATTTTAGTTTTCTTTCCAGTGCATCAGCAGCAACTGTGTGATGAGCATTTATTTAAAATAAATTTGTCTACACTAGAAGAGTAGTTGAACAACATCTGAAGTACCCTAATCAGGAATCCATACTCCAGGTGTTTCATTAACACCTAAAGGTTCTTAATCAGTTGTATACACTCCAGAGGTGGCTGCATTAGTGCTTCAAACATCACTATATAAATTTGTCACAGTGTTTATTACTTAACATAAAGGATATTCAACATTAGTTTTCATTGCCGAAAAGCCACAAAAATGGGTCTGTGGAGAACACTTTGTTGAAAAGTGTTGTTGATAAGCTCAACACTGAATGCTTTCGGATTATCGCTCTAGATATGGAAGTTCTTTGAGAAGTTTATTGCCATAAAAATGGAGGAATCTGTGGCCTGATCCAATCAGTAGTCTTGCTGCTGCTGCTGCATTCCCATGGAAATGAATCTTTCACACAATGGGATTTTTGGAAGGTCTAAAAGAATGGAAAGTATTGAGCATAAGAAACAGGTTGCATGGTTGGTTATGCATCTAGTTATTAACAATGTTTGTCTGTCTGCCAGATTTTGACTTGAGACTGGATACCATTAAAATATAACACCTGATAGTATTGCTGGACTGGGTGAAGACATATAGTTCCTACTTATCTCTAACAGTTGGAAGCAACCAATGTATACAAAAAGAATTTGGATTACTGTGGAGGTTAAATGATCTTTGCCTGAGCACCAGAAATTTCAACCTGCCACTTTGGTACTATGGTGATTTTGCTCCTCAGGCTATGTTTGGCAATGTCTGGAGACACTTTAGTTGTCACAATTGGAGATGGGAGTACTACCGGCATCTGGTAGTCAGGGGTCAGGAATACTGTTAAACACCTTGTTATGTATAGGACAGAACACATCCCTCTAAAAAAGAACTATCCAGCCCCAAATGTCAGTAGTGCTGATGTTAAGAAATCCTATACTAAAAATATAGTAACTTTAAAATATGTAATATAAAAGACAGCATCTATAATTGATAATACTAGATTATGTGGTGCAGTTTCAAATCCTCTAGATTACACGTATAGGTTTGCCACAGCACAATTTCTAATGCTTTAATAATTTGTTTATCCTTATTCTGAAACAGATTTGTTTCTGTCCTGTTTTTGTTTGTTTTCTTCGTAAGTAATGTTCTTGTAACCTTGAAGGAATAAAGCAGTTTTACATAGGAAATATTAGGAAAATATATTAAAACTAGATAAATGAAGCATGCCATGCAGCACACATTTTGTATTCTGTAAAAGAACAAAGATATTTTGCCACTATTCTGTGGCTATGAACTGGGGGGTGGGGGTGGTTGGGGGGGGAAGGTTGGCTACTAAATAATGCTCTAGTGGATTGTAACATGAGATAGATCATAAAATTGAGATTTAAAGTGGAAAAGACCAAACAAAGCAATGAAAATTAACTTAGAAAGGAAAATTGAAAAGGTAAGGAAATGAAACCTGAAGAGGAAATACAAAACCACAGTATGAAGAAATGTCCCTTTGGATATTAGCATGGTGGAAACTGAGCTCCTAAGTGCTCTATCAATAAATGGAACCATCATTAATCTTTCGTGACAAGATACTTTGGAGTAACCAAACTGTAATGGTTCTAGGCCCTGAATATCCTGAATTATCCTTAGGACTAAAGATGACTTCTATATACAGTAATTGTTGTATCATGTTTCTCCATTGCAGTAAATTTTAACAGAAATGGCTTTCAAAAGATGTCTTAATAAAAAGTGATTTAGGAAAAAAAGAATGAGTATGAACTCTAGTTATTCCAGTTATTTCTTTTACACAGTGTTCACTAACACTCAGAAGTTTTGAACTTCTTTTAAGAGGGGCAGAGCTACTAGGTCATTTAAAGCTGAAGTAAGATGTGAAAAGTTTGCACTTGGTTGAGGATTTTCTAACACAAGACATCACTCTTACCCACCAAACTGTATAATTAGAGCTGTTTATACATCTTCTATAAATCTCATTGGATGATATATATGGTCTTATTGAGAGAGGTTTTTAGAGAGATGTTAAGATCAAAGTTGGACAAATCTAAATCTTAATTATTATCTCTCATAGAAAAGCCAGAATTTATAAATATGAGAAGGATTTCCTTAGTACATGAAAGAGAGAAAAAGGGCCTTAATATTTACTACAATAATTACAGAACCTTACAGGAAGGGGACAGACAGGCAAATAATAACAAGACAGAAATCAGGCCCCCACAATGTGCTCCCCTTGCTCAAAGAAGAATCTCAGTGCTGGACTGAGAGTATAGACTCAGAGACCACCCTGTGTTTCATCTCAGCTCTAGTTCTTATCAGTGTGATCTTGAGCAAATTATTTAATCTCTCAGAGTTTTAGTTACACAATCTGTTAAGTAGATAAATAATAACAGTACCTATTTCACTTAGGCTTGTTTTGAAAATTAAATAGTTGAGGTAGAAATGCTTAGCGACTGGTGCCTGCAACCACAGTAAATGTTCACAATAAGATAGGAAGTTTTAGTAGGTTGAATGATGCCTCCCCCAATCCAAATTTATCCATGTCCTAGATTCTGTGACTGTGACTTTATTTGGAAAAAGTATCATTGCAGATGTAATTAAGGATCTCAAGATGAGATCACCTGAATTATCCAAGTAGTCCTAAATCAAATATAGACAAGAGACAGAAGAGAAGATACCAGAGGACGAGACAATGTAAAGATGGAGGCAGAGACTGATGTGACATAGCCATAAACCAAGGAATGTCAGGAGCCACCAGAAGCTAGAAAAAGGCAAGAAAAGATTCTCCCCTACAGTCGCAGAGGGAGCACAGTCCTACTTGCATCTTCATTTCAGACCTCTGGTCTCCAAACTGCAAGGCAGTAAATTTCTGTTGTTTGAGGCCACCCAGTATGTCATAATTTGTTACAGAAGCCCTAGAAAACTAATACAGAGCTACTTTTTAAACAGTTTTTGCTGAAATGTAATTCACATACCCTACAATTCATCCATTTAAATTTTACAATTCAATGGTTTGGAGGTATATTACATCATTATTTTTTTTTTATTTCATCATTACATATATATATATATATATATATATATATATATATATATATATGGCTTTAACCATCTTTAAGTATACAATTCAGAGGCATTAATTGCACTCACAATGTTGTGCAACTATCACCACTGTTTCCCAAATTTTAATCACCCAAAATAGACACTCTATACTCATTAAGTAATAATTCCACATCTTCCCCTCCTCCTAGCCCCTGGTAACCTCTAATCTACTTTCTATAATACAGAAGTTTATTACTTACTATTCCAACTGCTATTACTTCTGCTATAGTAAAATATTTGCAAATAGGATAGAGCCTCCTCTATTCTGTTACTAGATTGAGGTGATTTCGGCAAAATGTAACCGCCAGACGATGGCCTAAAAATGAAAATATCTGCCAATTCCCTCTTTGTGTGCTATATGAGGAACCAATCAGCAGCCAAAGAAAGCTGACAAGGCTCTGAAGGCAATTACACAGGAAGAGCTGCCTTCCTATCCAACTCAAATTTCGATAGCCTGATATAGCCTTGCTTTATCAGTGGATTTAACCCTCTGTCCTCTTAGGTATACCTGGCAGGCCAATTGTGATCTCCAGAAGGCTCTATAAAACATAGAGTCTCTGCTATATTGACAGTGGGCAGGATTTCTAGTTCATTCTCCTTTCAATATTATAAAAATTGCCTGTATTTTATCCATTACTTCACTTATGGCTTTCTTTTCCATTTGAAATATGGTTTTCTAGGGAGATATTATATAGTATGTGTTTTATTTATGCATTAATTCAACAAATTTTAATTAGAGGAAATGACACACTATTCTAGGTGCTATAAAGGAGATAAGTATTAGTAATTTACTTGGTCTGTACTTTTATTTGTCATTATAATTGCTGTCTACCAGGCTTTGGAGTATGTACAAACCATAGAGAATTCTCTCACTGGTTGTTTCAAAGATAATTATATATAATGGTTGGGGCTTAACTCATAAGGGATCATATTTCAAACTATTTTCCAGAAAAATTTTCTGTCCTTTAGAAAATGCGATGCCCTTTTTGAGCCAAGATATTCCACATATGTGTAGTGCATATAGAGACAGTCATATCTGGGTCCCAGTTCTGCTATTAATAGCAGACAGACCTTAGGCAAGGTACTTAACCCCTCCAGGTCTAATTTTCTTCATTCTTAATGAGTGATAATACTTGAATCTACTTCTTACAATTGTGAGAATTAAATGAGATAAATTATTTTAAACTATTAGCATAGTGTCTTGCACATGAGTGTTTCAGAAATGATACAAATAATCATGTTAAAAGCTTCAGTTCTAATACAAATATTATGTAGTATTCAGTTTCAGAAGGTTTCCTTTCTCTGTAAGATGTCTTCCATTATTTTTAAGTGCATCTTCTTAGAGTTCTTTTTTATTTTAAACTTAAGAATTCTGTAGTTTGAGGTTAGACCTAGAGTGAATGGCTAGTTCCCCTTAGAAGAATGCTGCCCTCCTTGTTCATTGATCCAGTGAGCATTTATTAAGCATTTATCATTCCTAGAGTGCTGGGCTCCATGCTATATCCCAAAAGTTCATGGTGTAGTGGTACATAGGCATATAAACAAATTATTAAATGATTTAATAAAAGTTATATTAGCAGAATGTGCAGGGCAGTAGAAGTACTAAAAAGTGGGCACTTAACTCCAGTCTGCAAAGGCAGAATAAATTACATTTAAGAATAATCTGGAATCATGAGGAGCAATTATAGTTATAAATAACTAAAAATCTGAATCATATTCCCTACCTCACTTCATTCTTTCCACAAACACCTATAGAGCACCTGCTTTGTGTCAGGTGCTTTGTCTGATAAATGACAGAGACTTGGCTCTCAAAAGCACTCACAATCAAGTGAAGAGTGGAAGTAAGCATGATACACTAAGTAGTGTTAGAGAAGTAAGTAGAAGGTGCTCTGTGAGAACAGCCAAAAGGCTCCTAACCAAGTCTTGCAAGGTCAAGCAAAGGGTTCCAGGAGAAGTATTCTCTAAACTAAGCCTCGAAAGATCAGCAGAGTTCAACATTAAGGGAGTGTGGATAGAAAAATGCATTGGTGGGGAAGTAGCACATACAAATCTATTATACCAAGGCAAGTGGGAGCATATGGAATTCAAGGCACCAAAAAGTAGTTCAGTCTGCTTAGAGCAGGAAGTGGGGAATGGGAAGAGACTGGGCTGAAGACAAAGAGTCATTTTGTTAAGGGCTCTCTAAGCCATGGTAGGGACCTCATTCTGAGGGCAATGAATACTTTAAAAAAAGGTCTGTGTATAAAAGTAGTATAATCATAGCTATACCTCAGAAAGATCACTCAGGTGCTTGAGGGGTTAAACTGGAAATAAAGAGACAAGATAGAAGGTTGCTGCAATAATCCTGGTAAAGATAAGAGTTTTTTAAACAGGATAATGGTAGTGGGTATAGTTTGGAGAGATATTTGGAAGATAGAAGTGACTGGATTTGCTCATGTGAGGAGTGAGGGATAGGAGGAATTAAGGATAATGCCAAGATTTCTGTCTTGGCAGTCAAAGGCTGATTATATTTTCATTCTGATGGGGATCTCAGAAGGAGGAGCTGTGCTTTGGAAGAAAACAAAGAGCTCGGTTTGAACAAGTTAAACTGGAAGAAACATTCCTATGAAATCTTTAAAGACAGTTAGATAAAGTATCTACGAGGGAGGTGATATTCAACATGTTCTGGAAATACAAATTTGGGATTCACCAGCAAAGAAGTGGTCATAGAAGCCTTAGGAGTATTAGAGATTGCCAAGGTAGAAGAAATTGAATGAAAGGCAAAAAGGTATGAAGACAGAGACTGTGAAATACCAACATTTATGGAATTGGCAAATGTAGAGGAGTATACACAACGACCTGACAGGAACAAGCAGAGAGATTAGAAGAAAACAGAAGAGAGTATTATTTCATTCTGATGAGAATCTCAGAAAGAGGAGCTGTGCTTTGGAAAGAGTAGTATGAAGAGAAAGAAGTCACTACTATCATGAGTTACAGATAGTTTAAAATTAGGACTAAAAAAATCATTTAAAATAAATAACTACAGACACATATGACTAATGGTCAAGGAAATATCAAGAATACAGGTAAAATCAGTTATCAAACTGATGTCCTTGTCCAAGCAAGAGATGATGAGATCTGGACTAGTTCAATAGTAATGGGATTATCAGTAAGGGAAAGGTTTAAAGATCTGGACATATTTGGGAATTACAGATGACAATACTTAGAAATGAGGGATGAGAGGAAAAAACAGAGTCAAGGAGAAGAGGGATGGTAAATTTAATTAGGGGATTGCTAAAATTGAGGAATGATTCATATTTCCAACACTAAAATGATCTTCAGCTCAGAAGGGAAGTCAAAAAAAGAGAGACTCAGTGAAGAATCACCAATTATCCCTGTGAATCAGGACTATATGCAGAGGGAGAAAAGGAGAGAGACAAGAGGATTCTGGGAACACCATCCAATGAAGGAGCAGAAGGAGTGCCTAGAGGAGCATTCACTGAGTTAGAAAGAGAGTCACAAGAACAGTACTAGCTAAACTAACCAGTCCAAACTAAAAGAAACAAGGAGAGCATCCACAATATCAAATGCTACAGAAAGTTTCAATTACATGAGATGGCTCTCCAGGACTGACTCAAGGAACTCCAGTTCTTAGCCTACTTACTTATGGTGTGAAGTTATGAGAAGAGAATACCCCTGGAAATACCCAGCACTTGGATTAACAAATTGCTCTCTCTCTCTCTCTCTTTCTCTCTCTCTCATATATATATATACATATACATATATATATGTATATATATATATATATATATACATATATATATATATATGTATATGTATATATATATACACAAATTTCTGGCAGAAATTCAAGATTTTAGTTTTGGTAAAGTTCATTGCCAAAGAGTGATTTTTTAATGATATGTAAAGTAAAAGCTATAGTAAAGACTTGATAAACAAAAATGAGAAAAAAATCTGTAAGCAACAATTTAAAGAAATATCATCTGAAATATTACGTGGTTGTTCTCTAAAATACCATGGATTTGCTCAGCTGCTTATTGAAACCAGATTATACTTAGCAAGTTGACATCCAGCATCCTTTAAGACTTTAAATACACACACACACACATATATACATATATACATATATATATATATAATTTATTCCAGAAAAAAATAAATATTTTAATGATAATCAGCAACATATTCTGGCTGAATATAATTTCAAAATAGATACTCTGGATAAAGTTGCAAATGTTTAAACAACTATAAATAAAAACTGGATAATGTAAACTATGGAAAGAAAGCAAGCTTAAATTCAGAAGCTGTTCTAAAAACTCACAGGTGATTTAATTCACGTTAGTGAGATACTTCGGTTGAACCTAAACGTCTTAAATTACATAATAATTATATTAATGGGTAAATACATCAACCATAATATAGGCTTATCTTCTTCCATACACAAGCAGTTTTCCTTCATGTGTTTGCTAATTTGTTTTCATATATATTAAATTGGTATTTCTAATAAAATAAATGCTCCATACTAAATGCTAGGTTGAATATAAATATAAAGTATCTTAATGTACAAAGACTGCATTAAGAATTAGGTATATCTAAGTGCACTGGTTCTATCACCTGGAATGATACCAGGTTTGTACCATTCCTCCAACTCACTCCACCCTCACATCTCTGGGCTGTTTTTGCACTGAAAAACCCAGAATTGCTTGCAGTTCACAAAGTCCTTACATTATGAATTCAGACAGCCTGAAATTACTTGATGCCAAGATCCAACAATCTCCCAGCCTATAATAAATCCACAAATGGAATTTATAAGCAACAGAAACAATAATAGAACATTTTGTTCTTTTAAACTAAAGTTCTGGACCAGCGGCTAGCTTAGTGGCCAGAAAAGTTATGTTTTGGCTCCAGACCATTGTACAATGCCTCTTAAGGATTCAATAATAAAAACAGAATCCCTAGCTTCCAGAGTAAGCTGCCACACTCTGATCTAATAGAGTAGCCATATTTATTAATATCCATATCATCATTTTAATACCCTACTTTATCTTTCCAGGAGAGTGCATAGAGTGCAATGAAAGCCACATTTTACAAGCCAATTTTAAATGCCTTTTAATGATGATTCACGGTGCTCTAACACAGATTTCTCATCAATATCACCATCCTACAGGCATGCATTAAAGCTGCAAATCATTTCTTGGGTGGTGTTACTGTCAGATTCCAAATGTACTACAAACATAACTCAGAGGTCTGAGTTAAGCATCACCCTTGAATGCAATGGGTATAATCCGATTTCTGCAAACTGAAAGTAATGCCAGTCATACCAGAGATAGATTTGAATGCCCTTGTTTGGAAGATAAGTCTGAATCTCTCTCTCTCTTTTCTCTCTACTCTAGATGAGACAGCCAAACACTTTTTAGTTCAGAACCATCCCAACCCCTCCCAAAATAACCATGAGTTGAACATCTGTCTAAGTTTTCACAATTTGCAAATCATTTGATTATTTAAATCTTTCCCCCCTACTAAATGTTAATCAGCATTCCTGCTGGTGGTCCTTAGGGTTGTTACCATGGAACTTGTAAATTATTTTAAAGATGTAGCTTAGATAAAAAGGGGACACCTGTGGATGAGTTCCTTCCATTACATTAGCATAAACCCTTACAGGCCAATTTCTGCAACATTGTGATAAACTGCTGGAAATAGAAATGCTTGACACAAAACATGGTGGAAAGGCTTAAATTGTTCTGGGTCTTTAGCATACTTTCACATTGGTATTAAGAATGTTAGAAATAATTTAATCATTGCCTGATTATAGCGATGTTAGGAGTAATGAAATCCTTGCCTTATTACATATGGACTCATTCAGAGCCTCATTATTTATTTGGCAAGCATTAAGCATCAAATCAATTTAGTCAGATACTTGAAAATGAGAAATTCAAGATGAAAGTTAAAGTGAAGATTAAGAGGTAAAATTAAAACTATTTATTTCTAGCAGGCACAGAGCAATTTCCTTTGCAAGAGACCTAGCCCATGAGAGTTTAAATAAGAAGGGCAAATGGTAGAGTCCATCCCAAAGAAGGGAACCAAAAATGAAGAATAATTGGCAAAGCAGCTTCTACTTACATTTGCCGGGGTCAAATGACATAGGAAGAAGAGAGTGATAACTTTGATTTGTAGCTATGGAATACACTCTGTGCTTTTATGCATCTGATTATTATTGGAATGGTTTCCATTTCCAGCTCAATAGAAATGGGAAGAAGGGAAGTACATACTAATCATTTGGGAATTTGTAGTTTCATTTTGCATATGAAAAGCTACTGACATTAGTAGGATGCAAATAATGTATTCACTAGTGTTTTGGTTTTGGCCTTAGAGTAGTGGCCACATCAATGACACATATTTTCACATTGCAATGCATATTGCACTCACACTTAAATTGAGGCTGGAGATGATGCCATTGTAAGCAGCTTTTTGGTTGTTCCTTGTAAGGATATTTTCTAATGTATTGATCCATGACAATAATTAGTAGATTGGGTCACAGGAAGCTGATCAAGCTCCTTGTGTAATGGGGAATAATTGCCAATAAAATCACACAGGAAGGCTTAAGGAAAAAAATAACTTCTTCCGCTTGAGCATAGAGGTAATTAGAAGTAGAGCCAAGACAATCATAGGGCAGTATTTGGATCTGTTACCCTGGCTCTAACACACTAGATAGCAATACATATGATCACACACAGAACCAGTGGCAGATGGAAGAAGTTGGACTTAATTCTAGTCTTTCTGAATAAGGTGAGAAGCTAGACATTTAGACTGAATGTTGGAAGTGGGCCAGAGCATTAACTACAGAAAGAAAGAGCCATGTTACTACTGAAAGGGATAGTGTTTAGTGTAGGAACAGAAGGGATATATTCTTTGTATTAAGGAAATGGGAGAAAAAAAAAAAAAAACAAAAACTAGAAAATGGAAATCAACATTCTTATCGCACCAGGCACTGGGTTATAAGCTTTACATATAGCATTTCATATGATCCTTCTAATAATCCTTCAGGCTGAGAAATAGTCAAGTTTAAAAGAAGAAAAAATAGTTTTAGGCAGGTTATTTCGCTGTTCCTGGTCATACTTGTTGGAAATGACTGACCTGAATATAAAACCAGCTGTCTGATTCTAAAACTTATTCTTATAAAAAAATGCATCTTGGTTTACCCAGCATGTACCATCAGGTAAAATAAACCCTATCTCCCCACAAATATCACCCAATTGAACATACCATATCTTGGCATTCTCCACATTTCTATCAGTCAGCTAGAGAAGACCTGAGGCCAAACAGCTTCTGTGAAGTGACCTCAAATTCAATAAACAGTCATTTAATCTGCTGAAGTGGTGAAAGTGACTTTAGTCTCAGTCAGGAGTGAATCAATTCACCCTCATCAGAATGTTTTTTTAATGCATAGATTTTACTAGTCACTAGAGCTCACTAGAGAGTCAAGCCTAGTGTAATATGAGGAAATCCTCTTAAAATCTGCTTTTGTTTTACTCAGGTTTGCTTGAAGATCTTAAGTAAAAAGAGACAATATTAATGTAAAGGAGAGGAACTAAAATAAATAAACAAACAAACAAACAAGTGGAACTAATGAGCTCTTTTAAAAATATACACATATTTTTAACTTAAATTCAAGTTAATTAACATATAGTGTGGTGTTGGTTTCAGGAGTAGAACCCAGTGATTCATCACTTACATATAACACCTAGTGATCATCCCAACAAGTGTCCTCCTTAATGCCCATCACCCATTTAACCCATCCCCCCACCCAGCACCCCTCCAGCAACCCTCAATTTGTTCTCTGTATTTAAGAGTCTCTTATGGTTTGCCTCCCTCTCTGGTTTTATCTTATTTTATTTTTCTTTTCCTTCCCCTATGTTCATCTGTTTTGTTTCTTAAATTCCACACGCGTGAAATCATATGGTATTTGTCTGACTTATTTCACTTAGCTAAAATAAATAATAAATAATAAATAAATAAATAAATAAATAGGAGGAACTAATGAGCTCTTTTGCTGGGCTTACCTTTGCATTATATTGCCACCCACTGCCAGTCCCTATGCTATTTTCTAGAAAGACCTATTTATTTCTCATATGACTCATCATATTAGGTTGCAATATTCTGTTTATCATATCAATATTTGCTCTGTTTACATCTGAGCTAATAACATGTAGCCACCCAAGTATAATAAAACATAAGTGATAGTATGTTGGAAATGTTCTTTGGCTCTTTGTAGAAGTCAATTCGTATTCTAATGCCTTTATGAATAATCCTTTCATTTTTAGGAAGTTTACATTTTTCCTTCTTTAAAGAAATTTTAATTCCCTAGTATTTCATGAATTCATAATTGTTCATGTGATTAAGATAAAAGTAGGCTGACTACTCTTATAAATATTTGCTGTCCCATGTGATCATTACAGCCAAGTCAAAATTGTTTTGTTTTGTTTTTTAAAATAAAGAATCTTTACAAATAAGAGACATCTTATTGCTAATGCTACTGAGCCTTTCTAGGCAATAAAGGGAAACAGTGTTGTGAGTATACCAGAAGAGAAAGATGGAATGTGGTGTCTTTCCAAATATTACATTGAAGAATATGCATGGGAAATAATATAAATACAGTTTAAAATGAAATTCAAAGAATTTGACAGCAAGAAGTCTTAGTAAAGAGTCTTAAACAATTCCACACATCTTTATTTTTTGGATTATAAAAGTTCAGAGGAGATGTCAGAAATTGTGCTATGTTTATTTTTTAAATGTTTATTTATTTATTTAGAGAGAGAGAGCGAGCAAGAGACTGAGAGAGAGAGAGAGCATGTGTGTGTATGAGTGGGAAACGGGCAGAGACAGAGAGAGAGGGAGAGAGAGAATCCCAAACAGGCTCTGGTGCAGAGCCCGACTTAGGACTTGATCTCACAAACTAAATAGTAAGATAATGACCTAAGTTGAAACCAAGAGTCAGATGCTTAAACAACTCAGCCATCCAGGTGCCCCCAAATTTAGCAATGTTTAAATATTACCCAATAAATGTTACGAACTGTTGAGTCATTGAGTGTATGTGAATTTGAAGTAATGAGGGAAGAGAGGATGTGCTGACACCAATAAAGGAAATAATTTTGACTATTTAAAATAAGAACTTTTTTAAAAAATGGAAGACAAAGGGAGGAGGTTACACTAAGGCAGGCAAAAAGAGAATTAAAACCACATAAAAAATTGTGTGAGGTGAGTTGCTACAGCAGAATGAAAGAACAAAGAAAAAATACAACAAACATTCTATTCATCACCAAGTATTTGAGACTAAATAAGTCTTAATTTCTATTATTTTTAAATTTTGATTTCTTATGTGAATCATTTCTTTTTCTCCTCATTTTGAAAGGTTTGAAAGTCATCTTGCTAACAGATCTCAAACCAGGTCATGGAGAACTCCCATTTCCTTTTTTGGGGGGAATTCATTAATGGGCAAAGAAGTTTCATTTCTGGCCATGGAAATTAATTCCATGTGGCCAACCATTCCATTCCATCTACTCAGACAACATGCTACATTTATATAACTACATATATAGCATATAATCATCAACTACCTCTATTTTTGGACTCCCCACACTGTGGAGGGGAAATAGTAAAGAAAAAATGCTAGCGACAATTTATACCCAAACACTATCCATCTAAAGTGTTATATTAGAGGACTGTGTTGACATCAGCTTCAGGGGGCAATAGCATTCCCATATTCATGTAGCCTAACAGAGAATGTATAAAAGTGAGCCCTTTGAACCTCCCTGGTTATATCTATTTGTAAAGTGGAATGATTCATGAATAAATCCTGTCAACATGAAGCATGATATAATTTCTCCCATCCTGAAAGTTTTCCACTCTGAACACCATTTACTCCTCCCTGTACCATCCATTCCTCTATTCCTTTTTATAGAAAACCTCCTTAAACTCTCTGTCTCCAATTCCTCTTTTGTCATTCTCTTTTTTCTACCTTATGATTGTGAAATAAAACACAGATTTTATATGAAAATGCATACCAAATTTATACCTTAACCAATTATTGTAAGGTAACATCTATGTAAAATATCACTCAGGTTATGAAATAAAATATTCCCCACAGCCCAGAATCCCCTACATGCCCTTGATGTAATGTTTTCCCTCCCACCTGTGGATAACCAGTATCCTAATCTTTATTCTGTTTTTCTCCTTGCCTTTTAAAGAGTAGTTCATATTATTATGCTTCCATAAAAAATACACTTTAACTTTTCCTATTTTTGAAGGTTATGTAAATGGAAAAATTACAGTTTCCATTTTACTCAATATTATATTTTTGAGATTTACCCAATCTCAAAAATTGGGATAGAGAATGGCCAATTTTGCAGCAGGTGAAATTTAGTCAGTAGTAGAATGTTTGTAATTGGTTTTCAAAAGCTCACCATTCAGATAACTTTAAAAGGTCCAAGGGCTACATACTAGCTTTAACTTCTAATCAAGGTTCTTGTCTGTTTTGTTTCTCACTGTATACAGCAATATCTGAGATATGGTAAATATTCAACATATATTTTTGTTATTGAATGAATATGAAATTATATTCTAACAACTTATTCAACTTGCTGCCTGTCCCTTCATAGCCAAGATCAGGGACCCCAATCATGAACTTTTTATTTTTCTCTGGTAACTTCCACTTTAACCTTCTAGCAAATGGGGTAGAATAAATATATTAATATTAAAATGATGTATTAAATTTATGAGCTTAGCACAGTTCAGATTATAGTGAGAATCACAGAAATATTAGTCCATTTAAGAAATATGAATTTTGGGTGCCTGGGTAGCTCAGTCGGTTAAGTGTGTGACTTAAGGTCAGGTCATGAACTCACAGTTTGTGTGTTCAAGCCCCACATCAGGCTCCGTGCTGACAGCTCAGAGCCTGGAGCTTGCTTCGGATTCTGTGTCTCCCTCTCTATCTCTGTCCTTCCCCCACTTACACTCTGCTCTCTGTCTCTCTCTCAAAAATAAATAAACATTAAAAAAAGAAATAGGAATTTTCTTGATTTGTATTCAAGCACTTCATATATTCTGTCTTCTTAATATTTGAGGGGTTGCTAGAAGTCTGTATCTGTCTCAGATAGGTAGCCTAGTTTGTGTTATCATCAGAGACATGTTGAACTGACAAACCATGAACACTTACCCTACAACCTGCCTACAAATGCTTTACAGCTGTTAAAAGTCTTGGAATCCAGACTGAGTGACAGTAAACATTGATTTCAACACTTCCCAATTCAACAGGTGAAATTATATTGTGCAGTACCTATTGTATAGTATCTTGCTTCTTCACAGGATAATGAAATGAGGTTCAACATAATTGCATGCAAGACGATGGGATGGACTGGATACTAATTCAAGAGCTACTGAATCTGTCCAGCTCAGTGCTGGCATTTTGTCACAGACTTTCCTACCAGTGTATATTTTTTCCCCTTCAAAACATATATGTGGAGAATCCCTTTCTTTTTTTAAGGGCAGGAAACACAGTAGTAAATTCTAGATCCCCTTCACGTGACTTTCACATGTCATTTGTGACCAAGTAATTACAATATTGATAAATTCTTCTATTGCTACAGAAAGGAAGAAATCCAAGCACCTATATTTATCACCATTTTTTTTCCAAAAAGCATCTTGTAAAATAACCTTTAGATTAGGAGTATGTTCTTTTTAAATTAGTTTTCAAATAGTTTAAAAGCAGGAACATGAATAACTAAACTAAAATTTCATTGGGAACTTGCAAAAGCAGATGCTTGTTTTACAAGTTAAAAGAATCTTTGTCGGTAGAGTTTTGGACTATAATCTAGGAGGTCTGATTTGTTTGCATTCTAGGCCATTATCTAATCCTGAGACCATAAATAAGATCCTTGAACAGTGTGCATTTCATTTTATATGTCAAATAGCAATGATACTTTACATACCTCTATGGCTTTATATGAAAAGCAGGTTCTGCCAATATATGAAAAAATGCTTATGAAAGTATTATGCAATCCACAAATATTTGTTATCAGATTCTTTTATGTACACAGAGCATTGTCCTATATTTGATGGAGAAATGACTCAGGCAGATGAAATAATCACAGCTAGTCAATCTCCCTTTTGTAACCACCTATAAATTCTGTTACGATCCCCCAAAGAGCAAAGAATGGCTTACATATATTTGGCTTCTTGATGCTGAATAACTCATGGACCTAACAGAGGAAAAACTAGTTGAACTTTAGTGCTTTAATTGAGATGAACAAGAGAAATGAATCAAGGTATATCTTGAATATTGACTATAATAATGTCTCTTGCCATTATGGAGTTTGCTAGTTAGCCTTTTTTCACAGAACTAGAACAAACACTTCTTAAATTTGTATAAAACCACAAAATACCTCCAAAAAACCAAGACAATCTTGAAAAAGGAAAGCAAAGCTGGAGGGCATCACAATCTGGACTTCAAGTTATATTACAAAGCTGCAGTAATCAAAACAGTATTGTACTGGAACAAAAATAAACACATAAATCAATGGAACAGAACAGAAAATCCAAAAATAAGCCCACAAGCGTATGGTCAGCTAATCTTCAACAAAGCAGGAAACAATACCCAATGGGCAAAAAGACAAGTCTCTTTAACAAATATTAGTATTTGTTGGGTATTGGGAAAACTGGATAGCAACATGCAAAAGAATGAATGAAACTGGACCAATTTCTTACACCATATAGAAAAATAAATTCAAAATGGATTAAAGACCTAAATGTGAGATAAGAAACCATAAAAATCCTAGAAGAGAACACAGACAGTAATCAGCAAAGGACACAACCAACAAAACTAAGACAACCTACTTAATATGAGGAGATATCAGCAAATGATATATGTGATAAAGACACTATATCTTTAGCTATAGAGAACAAACTCATGGTTACCAGAGGGGAGGTAGGTGGGTGTATGGATGAAATAGGTGCTGGGGATTAAGGTGTACACTTGTGAGCACCAGGTGATTAAAATAAAAACTAAAAAAAAAGAGAATATATCAACTACAAATATATACAAACCCAATATTAGAGAAACTAAACATCTAAAAAACTATGAACAGAATTGAAGGGAGGAGTAGACATTAATACAATAATAGTGAGGTATTTCAAAACCCACTTTAACATTGGATAAATCATTCAGACAGAAAATTCATAAGGAAAAATGAGGACCTGAATAACACTGTTCACCAAATGGACCTAATAGATATATATATAACATCCCATTCAACAATTACAGACTACACATGCTTCTTAAGCACACATAGAACATTCTCCAGGAAAGATCATATTGTGGGCCAAAGAGAAAGCCTTGACAAACTTAAGAAAAGGGAATTACTATGTCGTATCTTTGCCAACCACAATGGTATGAAGTCAGAAATCAAAAAAGGTGGAAAACTGACAAATTCACAAATAACTGGAAATTAACACTACAGAACACTACAGAACAACAAATGGGTCAAAGAAGAAGAAAAGTAGTAAATCAGAAAGTATCTTGACAAAAACAAAAAAGAAAACACAACATATCAAAACAAAACTTTTAAGATAATGTAAAAGCAATTGTAAGAGGGACTTTTATAGCAAAAAAAAAAAAAAATGCCTACATTTCAAAAAAAGAAAGATCTAAAAAAAAGCTAACTTTATGCTGGAAGGAACCAGAAAAGGAAGATTAACTAAGCTGAAAGTTAGCAGCTGAAAGGAAATAATAAAGATTAGAGTAGAAATGAATGAAATAGAGACTAGAAAGAAAATAAAAAAGATACAACTATTGGTTGATTTCTTGAAAAGATAAACAAAAATGACAAATCTTTAGCTATCCTAACCAAGAAAAAAAGAGAATACTCAAATAAACAAAATTATAAATGAAAAAGGAGACAACCTACTAAGGCTGAATAATAAAGAAATAGAAAACTTGACAGACCAATAACTAGTAAAGAAATTGGAGTAATAATCAAAAAGCACCTAACAAAGAAAAGCCCAAGACCTGATTGTTCTACCAATGAACTCTACCAAACATTTAAAGAATTCATGACAATCCTTTTCAAATTCTTCCAAAAATCAAAAGGGAGAAAATTCTTCCAACCTCATTCTTTGAGGCCAGCATTACCCTGATGCCAAGTCATACAGGACAATACAAAAAAACTATAGGCCAATATCCCTGATGAACATAGATATTAATATCCAAAATATATAAGGAACTTATACAACTCAATAGCAAAATACAATCTTATTTTTAAGTGGACAGAGAACCCGAACAGATGTTTTTCCAAGGAAGACACCCAAAAAGCCAATAGGTACATAAAAAGATGCTCAACATCACTAATCACCAGGGAAATGTATATCAAAACCATAATGAGATATCACCTCACACCTATTAGAATGGCTATTATCAAATAGACAAGATATAACAAGTGTTGGCAAGGATGTGGAGAAAAAGGAACCCCAGCGCCTTATGTGGGAATGTAAATTGATCAGCCCCCCACCTGCAACAAGTCCCACTTTTCTGAAACGGATTCTTTCAACTATAGTGTCAGTGTCCAGTACTACTCTCTAGTCCTCTAGTATGTATATCTTCACTCTCCCTAAGCTCCTCCCTTTCTCTCACTCCTCAAACAAATTAATCACCAGATCAATTTAATTCTACTCAATAAATATTATTGGAGCTGGAATCTGTCCAATTTTATCCAGTCCCACTTCTACTTCTCTAATTCAGTCAACCATTCATTCAAAACAAAACAAAACAAAACAAAACAAAACAAAACAAAACTCTTTTCAATATCCACTCCATTTTAGACACTGTGCTATGGTACAGGCACTGGGGAAATATTGGTGATCAAACCAGATGCTATTTGAGGCTTCATGGAGCGTCTATCACCATTTATGAATTGCTACCAGAGACTCATCATTTGCATCCTTTTCTCCAGATATGTCAGAATTATTCCAACAACTTTTTTATATTGAGGACATATAATTTTATCCTAAAATGAAATTTCACATATTATACTCCTTACCATACCTTTCAGTGGATCCCTAATGCTCTAAGACAAAGACTAACCACCATAACATGGCCTACAAGACCCATTTTGATTTGGCCACAACTCCTATCTCTGTACTTATATTATTAATACTACCCCCAACCAGTTTCACCTTTACCTGGAACAATATGATCCAGCCACACTTCCCATTTCTATAAACCATAAGGCTATTTCTACCAGAACATACTACTTTCTCTTTGTGAAACACCCACACTCCCTCTTGATCTAGCTGCTCACTCCTAGCAAGCATTGAATGACACATCCACTCACTATACTTGTTTTGTTTCCTTTCTCAACTATCTTCATGGAATCTTCTATGATGCTAAGCTGTTTAAAAGCAGTTCTTATTTAGGATTTTTCTTACATTAAGATTATCAAATCATACTCATAAAAAACCCTTGTACATGCTAGACAAAGTGCATATCACTGTAAATATAATATCTGCCTCCTCTAACCCTAGCTATATAAAACCAGACTTTTGGGAGGGAAACCCAGTTATGGTTTTAAAAATCCTCAAGGTATGTTGACACTCATTCCTGGTTAAGAAACACTGTGTGTCCATGCACATACAAATACACACACACAAGCAATTTTCAAAAAAGAAAAGAAGCAGTGCACTTGATCAGTGATTTTTGAAGTGTTATCCTACAACCAGTAAGATCAGTGTCATTTTTACATGTAAGAAGTACCAGTTCTTGAAAAACACCCAGACATACTGAATCACAAATTTCCAGTTAAGTGGGACCCAGCAATCTTTATTTTTGCAAGCCCATAAGGTATTTCAGATAAGGATGGTATACCCTACCCTACCTTATGTATGCAAAGCATAAGTTGGTATTTGATTATAGTAGCCTTCCCCTTTGACAGCAGCCATGGTCTCAGAAACATTCTCAAAAGAAGGATGCAGAAATATTGATAATCACATCAAAAACCATAAGATACCTAGGAATAAACCTAAGAGGTAAAAGGTGTGTACTCTGAAAACTATAAAACACTGATGAAATAAATTGAAGATGACACAAAGAAATGGAAAAACATTCAATGTTCATGGATTGGAAGAACAAATATTATTAAAATGCATATATTACTCAAAGAAATCTCCACATATAATGCAATTCCTATCAAAATACCACCAGCATTTTTCACTGGGCTAGAACAAACAATCCTAAAATTTGTATCAAACCACAAAAGATTCTGAATAAAAACTCTTGCAAAAATAAAGCAAAGCTGGAGACACAGCAATTACAGACTTTAAGTATATTACAAAGCTCTAGTAATATAGACAGTATGACACTGGCACCAAAACAGACACATACATCAATAGAACAGAGTAGAAAATCCAGAAATGAACCCACAATTATATGTTCAAATAATCTTCAACAAAGCAGGACAGTATTTACAATGGGGGGGGGGCAGTCTCTTCAACAAATGGCTTGAGAAAACTGGACAGTCACATGCAAATGAAAATGTATTACTTTCTTACACACACACAACGATAAATTCAAAATGTATTAAAGACCTAAATGTGAGACAGGAAACCATAGAAACACTAGAAGAGAACACAGACAGTAACCTCTTTGACAATGGTCATAGCAACTTCTTACTAGACAGATCTCCTGAGGCCAGGTAAACAAAATAAAAAATAAACTATTGGGACTTCATCAAAATAAAATCCTTCTGTACAGTGAAGGAAATAAGCAACAAAACTAGAAGGAAATCTATGGAACGGGAGAAGATATTTACAAATGACATATCTGATAAAGGGTTAGTATTCAAAATCTAAATCTAAAAATCTTATTTTAAAAATCTAAAAAATCTAAAATTTAAAAAACTTATCAAACTCAACATCTAAAATACAAATCATCCAGTTAAAAAAATGGGCAGAAGACATGAATAGACATTTTTCCAAAAAAGACATAGAGATGGCAAACAGACACATGAAAAGATGTTCAACATCAACTTATCAGGGAAATGCAAATCAAAACTACAATGAGATATCACCTCACACCTGTCAGAATGGCTAAAATCAACAATACAAGCAACAATAGGTGCTGGTGAGGATGGGGAGAAAGGGGAACCCTCGGGCACTGTTGGTGACAATGCAAACTCACCAGAGTGAGTGTAGCCACCCTAGAAAACAGTATGGTGTTTCCTCAAAAAGTTAAAAATAGAGCTTCCCTATGTTTCAGCAATTGCACCCCAAGGTATTTACCAAAAGGACACAAAAAATATTAATTCAAAGGGATATATGATATGTACTCAATGTTTATAGCAGTGTTATCTATAATAACCAAATTATGTCAACAGCCTGAGTGTTCACTGATTGGTGAATGGATAAAGAAGAGATAGCATGCACTATGGAATATTAGCCACAAAAAAGAATGAAATCTTGTCATTTGCAATGATATGGAAGGAGCTAGAGAGTATTATGGTGAGCAAAATAAGCCAGTTAGAGAAATACAGATACTATAGGGTTTCACTAAGATATGGAATTTAAGAAACAAAACAAATAAATATGCAGAGAGAAAAAGCAGTAAAGCTGGAAACAGACTTAACTATAGAATACAAACTGATGGTTACTGGAGGAGGGTTGGGCGGTGAGGATGTGTTAACCAGGAGATGGGGATTAAGGAGGACACTTGTGATGAGCGTCAAGTGTTGTATGTAAGTGATGAATCACTAAATTCTACACCTGATATTAAAAAATAATAATAATAAAGAGTCAAGGGAAGAAAAACAGAGAAATATTGATAATCAGAGTTATACCTTGAAGTGAAATCTTTCTGTGATTTTTACTGCAATTTCCTATAGGATTCATACTATTCCTCAGCACATAGAAAACTGTTTAGAACATATGCTTGAGCAATGGAGGAGAGAGGGTTGGCTGTGAAGACATGAACGTTGAGATACCTTTGAGAAAGGGAAGAACAAAAGAGATGGTGTGGAGGAAAGCTTCTCTGAAATGAAAAGAGAAGTGTTGGAGGCAACAGTAGAGAGGAAACCAGATAAATAGAAAATTTAACAGGGCATAATAGATTGAAGAGAATCCAGAATTAAGAGAGGTTTTAGCTAATATAATTTTAAATTCAGTCACATTAATGTATGTTCATAAACTGTTTTGAGCCATGTAACTAAGGACCTAGTGCCTGGTTTTGATATGGTATAATGGCAGAAATTTTCCTAACTGGTCTCATTGCCGGGGAAAGAGTAGGCAAAGAAATACTTTCAAATCAGTTAAATCATAAATAGTATTTCCAAGTAGGATAAAATTGAGGAATTCAAGACAATTTTGGGAATTTTTGAGTTTTTAAAATGTCACTATAATGGGTTCAATACAACACTAAGGCCTTACAACCCCATTTTTTCTATTGTCATTGGAAAGTCTTTTTCTTTGAATCATGGCATTACCTATGACCTACTAAATGTTTCCTTGTTTGAGAGGAACTGGATATTTTCAAGAAATATCCACATCTTTTTTTTTATCCAAGCCATTACATGTTTAAAATTTCAATAGGTTCAAAATAGTATATAAACAGAGTAACCAGAGTTTTAAAATATATTTATAGTCACTATATTGTACACCTGAAACCAATGCTGCACTGCATGCTAACTAATGGGAGTATAAATACTTAAAAGAAACTACAAAAAAATAAAATAAATTTATAATAGTCTCATTTAATAAATATCTCTTATATTGTCCATTATTTTACAAATATTTTGAAAGCTTGAATAGGCTCATTTGAATATACAGCTTCCTACTAGAATTTGTGTAACTTTGCTGTCACCAACAGGTTTCTGTGTGAATTAAATGTTTTTATCTCAGTATGTTTTCATTATATCTAACAGTTAAAAATCAAGGAATAAGCCACACTGTTATTTTTCTTAAACTTGAGATGCTCTGTAGAGTGCAATTAAGCATTAACATATTACATCTGGGAAAGTAATTATTATTTTTTGATTTGCCTGAAGAGGATAGTGTGGACATATATCAGCCAAAGAGCCATTTATATTTTTTTTCTCTAGCAGTAGATTTATTTCTCCATTAAATGTAGAAAGATCATCAATATCCACTACATGGCTTCAATTAACTGAACATTTTGTCAACCACTGCTATTCTGCAGCTGCCACATATACCATATGAAATAATAGAGAACCTATCCTGTTTTCTCATCTTCCTTCTCAATTAAACAAAAGAAAATAGAATGACAAGAGGACATTAACACTAAGGCTGCCTTTTAGTTGGCATCTGCACTTCTACAGACAATTTATAAAAAAATTGTGTAAAAGAAGAACCAATGTAAAAGCAAGAACACAAAGGTGTTCCCTTCCCCCTACCTTATCCCATTTTCAATGCCCTTGGCTCTTATGCTTCACAAAGTCTCATCATCACCAAGCCATAAAAGAGAGGGATTCAGAGAGTATTACCCTTTGACCACCACAGAAATACCCAAGAGAACTATCAGTCAATCGTGAATAAAAAAAATAGTTTATTAATATAATCATACATTACTACAAATTGTTATTATTTTATTTTTCAACAATACAGACTGTTTTATTACTATCATTTAGTATTTTTCAGGATTTCATTAAACCTAAAGTATCCTGGAGAGGATTAAAATGTGTATTCAGCTTGAGTTCATTTATTTTTAATAATGAATGTGTAAGAATTTAGGATCATATACATGACAACATGAAAATAAGAACATAAATTATTCTTATTCTGATACATTCAAGTGTAGCCCATATGGACAGATTGATTTGGATTACCTAAAAGAACTGTTCTATTTTTTCTGTCCATATTCATTTATCCAGCCACCTACAACATGCTTGGTAAAGTGCTGTACAATTAGGATGCAGATGTCCACTTTAAGACTACTGGCCAGTTGAGTGTGTGAAGATCCAAGCAAATGCTTATAATATAGTAATGACAAGTGCAATAATAGGTGTGTGTGTGTGTGTGTGTGTGTGTGTAAGAAAGGGAGAGTTTATATGAATTTGGAAATAAGAAGGAAGTGGTCATGGAAGTGGTCATGGAAGACTTCCTAGAGAAAAAGTTATCTGAAGTGAGTTTTGCAGAATTTGATTAGGAGACTCCAGGATGAAAGAGCATTTGGGATCAAGACATGAAGATATTTCTTAGTTTGTTATTTCTATCTTAATTGAGCAAATACAAATCAGGCCTTATGCTACATGCTTTAAGGAGGAAATCTACTATAATCCTCCTAAGCAACTGTGAGACATTTACTATAATCATCTTTATATAGAGGGTAAAAAGTAGACAACTTGTCCAAAGTCAAACATACTGGATTTTATCTCAGACAGTCTGATTCCAAAGCCCATTTGGTGTACCACTGGAGATAGCGTGGCACTTCTAGGAACATCCTATTTTCTCCATGACTAAGAACTTATAGTATTTAGGGGTGTAGGGAACTATAAGAGGTTACTAAATCAGAAATGAAGGTGTGAAAAAGAAGATATTTTTATATGAAAATACTATGTTGGGACTTTACCCTGTTGACTACATGGTATCTTTGTAGGACTTACAGGATGAATAGAATTATGTATTAGTTTTATAGTAGCTAATTATACATTAATTTTATAATAACCAGTACAGAAGATAGGGGAAATAATCATGAGAGTTAGGAGTTATCTCTATCTCTATCATAAGTCTACCTCGGTTCCATAGTGTAATGATTAGCACTCTGGACTCAAATCCACCACTAACTTAAGAAACTATGGCAATATTTCAAGCAGGAGATGGTAATTTGAACAGAATGAATGGGAACTGAAGAAAAGTGGACAAATTCAGGAGATACTGAGGAGTAATAATCCACAGGGCTATTTTGAAACATTGGATGTGTGTAGAGGGGCAGATAAAAGGAGGAATCTGCAACAACTCAACAACTCTCATGTTTCTAGCTTGAGAAATAATATTTGGATTATAGTGGTTTCGGATGATAGAGAATGTAGGAATAAGATACATTTAGAAGTAGAACAAGGGAAATGATGGATTCTCTTTGGGGAATGATGTCACTGACATATTCCTAGACAGTATCATGGAAGTTGAATACAATGATATTGGATGCAGAGAGAGGTTGAGGCCAAATGTGTATTTGTGTGTTTCTATTTTATAGGCTATTGAACTTGTTTCAGTTGACAAGATCAACCGGGAGGATAAATTGAAATAGAAGATAAACTGGCTTAGATATCAAGAAAAATAAGATCCCATGAAAGAGGCTGAGAATGCCAGTAAAGAAAGAAGCAGAAAAAAAAAAATTGTGGAAGGGATCCTTTTAAAGTATAGGCAATTTCACCAGTGTTAAATAATAGAGTGTAAGTTCCATAAGGACCCAAACGTGTATACTCTATGTGGCCTTGAAAGGATAAAATTTGGTTTTACTGTAGGACAGAAGTTAGACTACAGTTAGAGGGGGGAGAGATTGGAGTATCTAGGCAGTAGAGAGGCTCAAGTGATGCCATCATGAGGTCCACAAGGGCTACAGAAGAAATTAAAGCCAGGTTGAAGCTAGGAACTAGATGTTGTGATGCATTTAAAGAACAAAAGTTATATATTATCAAGACACTAAGGAAATTGAATGTCTGAATGGTTATGGTGAAAACAAATGCCACTAACTTAATATTCCAGAGATAAAACGTCTCTGGGCAATTATACCATCTAAGCTTCTGGCCATAGACTGGTAACAAAGAATGGAAATGCAGGTCATCAGAGAAGAAAGGGTCAGAAATTTGGGTAAATGACCATGCAAATGTTCAAAGTACCTAAAGTAGCTAACAGCAGTTGGGGTATAAGGGGAGACTAAGGCAGGAGTCAATTTACAAAATCTCAAAGGTTGGAGGGGCAGGGTTAGATAAGAGACCACCCAGATAGCATGAGCCTCATGTGAGGATGGCTTTTCCCAAAAGGTGAATAAACACTAGTTAAGGCAGTGGAAATGGGGAACTGAACAAGGTCAGCAACTCCTACCAGCACCAAGATATGCAGAATATGAAAAATCAAAATATCTTCACCAAAAAGAGCAACTAGTAAGCCACAAACTCACCTCACAGCAACCAGAACTTCCACTTCCATAATATTCACCATACCTGTGATTAAAACAGCATATTTGTCTTTGTCATATTTAACTTCTATCAGAGCTACTACATTATATCTATTGTCCCATTCATTACGTTCATCCTTGCAGCTTCCATAGAACAGCTATACACATAATAACATTCTAGGAAGTACTGTGTGAATGAAGGGATGGATAGGGGGACTGATAAGAAATATTCCTGTGTCTTTTCCAGTTGGGTAACACACACACACACAAAAACAAAAAAAATGGATATTTCTCCTCCACATTTGTAACAATACATTTATATTGTTACTTGTATCAGCAAACATGCTAGCTAGGGCTTTGAAGTGTTTATTCCAGCTTGCATGATTATCTAACTCCACTATATATTTTGACCAAATTAATCAGTAATATGGCCATAATCCTACTTCAATTTATGTTGTGCATAAACAGTCACAGAGATGAACAAATCAAACTAATTAACTTTGAAAAAAAACCTAGATACCAAAAACCACATTTATGAAAAGAAAATCAGGGGTAATATTGTCAAAGATGCATTAAACATTCTGGTTTTGACTTGAGGCTCACAATTTAATTCCCTTTAATCCGTCTCACTTTTATATTTCCTGATGATGCTTCCATTTGCAGTTTTATAATGTGAAATTACAACACCAGGGACATAATCAGAATTCTCAACAGAGTGACTGTTGTCACGAGCAAGGCTACAGGTTCAGTCAATAGTTCAGCTAAAAGATCAATATATGTATCTTGTCCAAAGTCTGCTATCTTTCCTTGACAATAACTTCCACTATTCCCTTAAGGAATAACCTGTAAAGGTCTGCAATTTTGTATCTAAAGTCCTCCTTTCTCTCTCACTATCCATTGTCTTGGCAAAACACTTTTTTTTTTAAATATAATTTATTGTCAAATTGGCTAATATACAGTTTGTACAGTGTACTCTTGGTTTTGGGGGTTGATTCCTGTGGTTCATCACTTACATGCAACCCCCAGTGCTCATCACAAGTGCCCTCCTCAATGCTTACCACCCTCTCCCCACCCCCCATCCACCCTCAGTTTATTCTCTGTATTTAAGAGCCTCTTATGGTTTGCTCCCTCCCTCTCTTATAACTATTTCTTCCCCTTCCCTTCCCCATGGTCTTTGTTAATGAATGAAAACATATGATATCTGTCTTTATTTGACTGACTTATTTCACTCAGCATAATACCTTCCAGTTCCATCCACGTTGCTGCAAAGGGCATGATTTCATTCTTTCTCATTGCCAAAGAGTATTCCATTGTATACACAAACCACATCTTCTTTATCCATTCATCAGTTGATGGACATTTAGGCTCTTCCATAATTTGGCTATTGAAAGCACTGCTATAAACATTGGGGTACATGTGTCCCTATGAATCAGCACTCTTGTATCCTTTGGATAAATTCCCAGTCGTGCTATTGCTGGGTGGTAGGGTAGTTCTATTTTTAATTTTTTGAGGAACCTCCACACTGTTTTCCAGAGCAGCTGCAGCAGTTTGCTTTCCCACCAACAATGCAAAAGAGATCCTCTTTCTCCACATCCTTGCCAACATCTGTCATTGCCTGAGTTGTTAATTTTAGCCACCCTGACCTGTGTGAGGTAGTATCTCAGTGTGGTTTTGATTTGCATTTCCCTGATGATGAATGACGTTCAGCATCTTTTCATGTGTCTGTTGGCCATGTGGATGTCTTCTTTGGAAAAGTGTCTATTCATGTCTTATGCCCATTTCTTCACTGGATTATTTGTTTTTTGGGTGTTGAATTTAGTAAGTTCTTTATAGATTTTGGATACTAACCATTTATCCGATAAGTCTTTCGCAAATATCTTTTCCCATTTTGTCGGTTGTCTTTTAGTTTTGTTGATTGTTTCCTTCACTGTGCAGAAGCTTTTTATCTTCATGAAGTCCCAATAGTTTGTTTTTGTTTTTAATTCCCTTGCCTTTGGAGATGTGTCGAGCAAGAAATTGCTGTGGCTGAGGTCAAAGAGGCTGTTGCTTGCTTTCTCCTCTAGGGTTTTGATAGTTTCCTGTCTCACATTTAGGTCTTTCATCCATTTTGAGTTTATTTTCGTGTATGGTGGAAGAAAGTGGTCTAGTTTCATTCTGCTGCATGTTGCTGTACAATTCTCCCAGCACCGTTTGCTAAAGAGACTCTTTTTTCCATTGGATACTCTTTCCTGCTTTGTCAAACATTAGTTGACCATATATTTGTGGATCAAATTCTGCGTTCTCTATTCTATTCCATTGGTCTATGTGTCTGTTTTTGTGCTAATACCATACTGTCTTGATGATTACAATTTTGTAGTAGGGGCTCAAGTCTGGTATTGTGATGTGATGCCTCCCACTTTGGTTTTCTTTTTTCAATATTACTTGGCTATTTGGGGTCTTTTGTGGTTCCATACAAATTTTAGGATTGTTTGTTCAACCTTTGAGAAGAATGCTGGTGCAATTTTGATTGGGATTTCATTGAATGTGTAGATTGCTTTAAGTAGTATTGATATTTTAACAATATTTACTCTTCCAATCCATGAGCATGTAATGCTTTTCCATTTCTTTGTGTCTTCTTCAATTTCCTTCATAAGTTTTCTATAGTTTTCAGCACACAGATCTTTTACATCTTTGGTTAGGTTTATTCCTAGGTATTTTATGGTTCTTGGTGCAATTGCAAATGGGATCAGTTTCTTTGTCTTTCTGTTGCTTCATTATTGGTGTGTAGAAATGCAACCAATTTCTGTACCTTGATTTTGTACCCTGCAACTTTGCTGACCTCATGTATCAGTTCTAGCAGCCTTTTGGTGGAGTCTTTCGGGATTTCCATGTACAGTATCTTGTCATCCATGAAAAGTGAAAGTTTGACTTCTTCTTTGCCAATTTTGATGCCTTTTATTACATTTTGTTTTCTGATTGCTGATGCTAGGACTTCCAACACTATGTTAAACAACAGTGGTGAGAGTGGACATCTCTCATCTTATAGGGAAAGCTCTCAGTTTTTCCCCACTGAGGATGATATTAGTTGTGGGCTTTTCATATAAGGCTTTTATGATGTTTAGGTATGTTCCTTCTATCCTGACTTTCCTGAGGTTTTTATTAAGAAAGGATGCTGAATTTTGTCAAACTCTTTTTCTGCATCTATTGACAGGATCATATGGTTCTTACCCTTTCTTTTATTAATGTGATGTATCACATTGATTGATTTGCAAATATTGAACCAGCTTTGCAGCCCAGGAATTAATCCTACTTCATCATGGTGAATAATTCTTTTTATATGCTATTGAATTTGATTTGCTAGTATTTTGTTGAGAATATTTGCATCCATGTTCATCAGGGATATTGGCCTCTAATTCTCCTTTTTTTGGAGGGTCTCTGTCTGGTTTGGGAATTGAAGCAATGTTGGCTTCATAAAATGAGTCCGGAAGCTTTCTTTCCATTTCTATTTTTTGGAACAGCTTGAGAAGGATAGGTATTAACTCTGCTTTAAATGTCTGGTAGAGACTTTAGCCCTACTACAAAGCTGTAATCATCAAGACAGCATGGTATTGGCATAAAAACAGATACATAGACCAATGGAACAGAATAGAAACCCCAGAACTAGACCCACAAAAGTATGGCCAACTAATCTTTGACAAAGCAAGAAAGAATATCCAATGGAAAAAAAGACAGTCTCTTTAACAAATGGTGCTGGGAGAACTGGACAGCAACATGCAGAAGGTTGAAACTAGACCACTTTCTCACACCATTCACAAAAATAAACCCCAAATGGATAAAGGACCTGAATGTGAGACAGGAAACCATCAAAACCCTAGAGGAGAAAGCAGGAAAAGACCTCTCTGACCTCAGCCGTAGCAATTTCTTACTTGACACATCCCCAAAAGCAAGGGAATTAAAAGCAAAAATGAACTATTGGGACCTCATGAAGATAAAAAGCTTCTGCACAGCAAAGGAAACAACCAACAAAACTAAAAGGCAACCAACGGAATGGGAAAAGATATTTGCAAATGACATGTCAGACAAAGGGCTAGTATCCAAAATCTATAAAGAACTCACCAAACTCCACACCCGAAAAACAAATAACCCAGTGAAGAAATGGGCAGAAAACATGAATAGACATTTCTCTAAAGAAGACATCCGGATGACCAACAGGCACATGAAGAGATGCTCAATGTCACTCCTCATCAGGGAAATACAAATCAAAACCACACTCAGATATCACCTCACGCCAGTCAGAGTGGCCAAAATGAACAAATCAGGAGACTATAGATGCTGGAGAGGATGTGGAGAAACAGGAACACTCTTGCACTGTTGGTGGGAATGCAAACTGGTGCAGCCACTCTGGAAAGCAGTGTGGAGGTTCCTCAGAAAATTAAAAATAGACCTACCCTATGACCCAGCAATAGCACTGCTAGGAATTTACCCAAGGGATACAGGAGTACTGATGCATAGGGGCACTTGTACCCCAATGTTTATAGCAGCACTCTCAACAATAGCCAAATTATGGAAAGAGCCTAAATGTCCATCAACTGATGAATGGATAAAGAAATTGTGGTTTATATACACAATGGAGTACTATGTGGCAATGAGAAAGAATGAAATATGGCCCTTTGTAGCAACGTGGATAGAACTGGAGAGTGTGACGCTAAGTGAAATAAGCCATACAGAGAAAGACAGATACCATATGTGTTCACTCTAATGTGGATCCTGAGAAACTTAACAGGAACCCATGGGGGAGGGAATGAAAAAAAAAAGAGGTTAGAGTGGGAGAGAGCCAAAGCATAAGAGACTCTTAAAAACTGAGAACAAACTGAGGGCTGATGGGGTGGGAGGGAGGGTGGGTGATGGGTATTGAGGAGGGCATCTGTTGGGATGAGCACTGGGTGTTGTATGGAAACCAATTTGACAATAAATTTCATATATTTAAATAAATAAATAAATAAATAAATAACACATGACTATTTAAAAAAAAATTAAGTAAAATAAATAAATAAATAATAAATAAATAAATGTCTGGTAGAATTTCCCTTGGGAGTCATCTGGCCCAGGACTCTTACTTGTTGGGACATTTTTAATAACTGATTCCATTTCTTCACTAGTTATGGGTCTGCTGAAATTTTCTATTTCTTCCCATTTGAGTTTTGGTAGTGTGTGGGTGTCTAGGAATTTTTCCATTTTCTCTAGGTTGTCCAGTTTGTTGGCATGTAATTTTTAATAGTCTTCTCTAATAATTGTATTTTTGAGGCATTAGTTGTGATAAGTCCATTTTTATCTATTTGGGTCCTCTCTCTTTTCTTTTTGAGAAGTCTGGCTAGGGGTTATCAATTTTGTTTATTTTTTTTCAAAAAACTAGCTCTTAGTTTCATTGATATGTTCTATAGTTTTTTGTAGATTCTATAGTTTTTGTAGATTTTTTGTAGTTTATTTCTGCTCTGATCTTTATTATTTCTCTTCTTCTGTTGGCCTTGGGGTTTCTTTGTTGTTCTGCTTCTAGTTCTTTAGGTGTGCTGTTAGATTTTGTATTTGGGATTTTTTTTGTTGAGATAGGCCTGGATTGCAATGCATTTTCCTCTTAGGACTCCCTTTGCTGCATCCCAAAGGTTTTGGGCTGTCGTGTTTTCATTTTCATTTGTTTCCATATATTTCTTAATTTCTTCTTTAATTGCCTGGTTGACCCATTCATTCTTTAGTGCGATGTTCTTTAACCTCCATGCATTTGAAAGTTTTCCAAACTTTTTCCTGTGGTTGATTTCAAGTTTCATAGCATTGTGATCTGAAAATGTTCATGGTATGATCTCATTTTTTTTTTATATTTATTGAGGGCTGTTTTGTGACCCAGTATGTGATTTATTTTGGACAATGTTCCGTGTGCACTCAAGCAGAATGTGCATTCTGCTGCTTTAAGACAAAAAGCTCTGAATATATCTGTCAAGTCCATCTCGTCCACTGTATAATTCAGGGGCATTATACTTTATTGTTTTTCTGCCTAGATGATCTGTCCATTGTTGCTAGTGGAGTATTAAAGTCCCCTGCAATTACCACATTCTTACCAATAAGATTGCTTATGTTTGTGATTGTTTTATATATTTGGGTTCTTCTGAAATGGGTGCACACACATTTATAATTGTTAGCTCTTCTTGATGAATAGACCCCATAATTATGATATAATGTCCTTCTTCATCTCTTGTTACAGCCTTTAGTTTAAAATCTAGTTTGTCTGATGTAAGTATGCCCACTCCAGCTTTCTTTTGACTTCCAGTAGCATGATAGATGGTAGATGGTTCTCTATCCCCTCACTTTTGATCTGAAGGTGTCCTTAGATCTAAAGTAGGTTGCTTGTAGACAGCAAATAGATGAGTCTTGTTGTTTTTTTTTTATCCATTCTGATACCTATGTCTTTTGATTGGAGCATTTAGTCTACTTACATTCAGTGTTATTCTTTTTTTTTAAAACTTTTTTTTTTTAACGTTTATTTATTTTTGAGACAGAGAGAGACAGAGCATGAATGGTGGAGGGTCAGAGAGAGGGAGACACAGAATCTGAAACAGGCTCCAGGCTCCGAGCTGTCAGCACAGAGCCCGACGCGGGGCTTGAACTCACGGACCGTGAGATCATGACCTGAGCCGAAGTCGGCCGCTCAACCGACTGAGCCACCCAGGCACCCCAGTGTTATTCTTAAAAGAAAGGGATTTAGGGGTGCCTGGGTGACTCGGTTAAGCATCTGACTTCAGCTCAGGTCATGATCTCGCGGTTTGTGAGTTTGAGTCCTGTGTCGGGCTCTGTGCTAACAACTCAGAGCCTGGAGCCTGCTTCAGATTCTGTGTCCCTCTCTGCCCCTCCCCTGCTCACACTCTGTCTCTCTCTATCAAAAATAAATAAAATGTAAAATAAATAAAAAACAAATGGATTTAGAGTCATTGTGTAATCTGTAGATTTCATGCTTGTAGTGATGTCTCTGGTCTTTTGTGGTCTTTGCAACATTCCACTCACAGAGTCCCCATTAGGATCTCTTGCAGGGCTGGTTTAGCAATGATGAACTCCTTCAGCTTTTGTTTGTCTGGGAAAACCTTTATCTCTCCTTCTATTCTGAATGATAGGCTTGCTGGATAAAGGATTCTTGGCTGCATATTTTTCCTATTCATCACATTGAATATTTCTTTCTGGCCTGCCAAGTCAGTAGATAGGTCTGCTACTTCCCTTATGTGTCTACCCTTGTAGGTTAAGGCCTGTTTGTCCTAGCTGCTTTCAGAATTCTGTGTTTATCTTTGTATTTTTCCAGTTTCACTATGATATGTCATACAGAAGATAGACTCCTATTACATCTGAAGGGAGTTCCCTGTGCCTTCTGGGTTTCAATGTCTGTTTCCTGTCCCAGATTGAGGAAGTTCTCAGCTATGATTTGTTCAAGTACACCTTCTGCCCTTTTCTCTCTCACTACTACTACTTCTTCCTCCTCCTTCTTCTTCTTCTTCTTCTGGAACTCCTATGATACAGATATTAGTGCATTCCATTGAATCATTTAGTTCTCTAATTCTTCCCTGTGGTCTAGAATTTTCTTATCTTTTTCTCAGCTTCATCTTTTTCCATAATTTTATCTTCTTTTTCACTTATTCTCCTGACTCTTCAATCCTCACTGTCACCACCTCTAGTTTATTTTGCACCTCATTTATAACATTTTTTTAATTCACCATGACTAATTTTTAGTTCCTTGACCTCTGGAACAATAGATTCTCTGCTGTCTTCTATGCTTTTTTCAAGCCCAGCAACTAATCTTATGACTATTATTCTAAATTCTTGTTCAGTTATATTGTTTATATCTGTTTTGATCAATTCTTTAGCTACCATTTCTTCCTGGAATTTCTTTTGAAGAGAATTCTTCTGTTTCATCATTTTGGCTAGTTTTCTGTCCCTTGTGTATTTTAAAAGCTTGTTATGTGTCCTGCACCTGCAAGCCCTACTATATTAAAGAGGGGGCCATACACTGTCCATGGCCTGGCCTTTCAGGAGGTGTTTTTTGGAGTGTGTTCCTTGCTCTCTGTTGTTGTGACTTTGGTCACTTTGTGGCTTTATCTCCCTAGTCATAGTGATGTTTTGGACCCTCCACCAGGTGTGCTTTGATTTGTTCATTGAAGTATCCTTATGGCCCGCCAGGTTGTCACTGTGGGTCCCTGCAGACGTCTCTGTCACTCTGCAGCCCGGAGTCTTGGAATTCAAAGTCTTTTGGCCTCAACACTGCTGTATTTAAGTGACAAGGGAATTTCAGGTCCCCCTATATCCGCCATGTTGGATCTCTATCTGGCCAAACACTTTTCTTTCTCAGTACTTCAGAGACTGCCCTTGGTACTCTCTCTTCCAACCTGGCATTACCACTACTACTGGATGAAAGAGCTGCAATTAAGGGCACCTTGGTGGCTGAGTCGGTTAAGTGTCCAACTCAGTTTCAGCTCAGGTCATGAACTTACGGTTTGTGAGTTTGAGCCCCAAGGTTTGGGAGTCTGAGACCCACATCAGGTTCCATGCTGACAGTGTAGAGCCTGCTTGGGATTCTCTCTCTTCCTCTCTCTCTGCCCTTCCCCACTCACTCTCTGTCTCTCTCCCAAAAAAAAATAAATACAATATAAAATTTTTTGTAAAGACATGAAATTGTTAGAATCTCATCTTAAAGATCTGATGGTCAAACTGATATTTAGATTTTTAAAATGTTTATTTCCAATCAATAGAAGTAAAAATTTCAAATATAAAACCAGTCACTAAGTGCCAAATGCCAACGTAGGATCAATATTTTATTGCTTTTATTAAGTTTTTGTTTAAATTCCAGTTTAACATACAGTGTAAAATTAGTTTCAGGTGTACAATGTAGTGATTCAATGCTTCTATACAACACCCATGGCTCATCACAAGTGCACTCCTTAGTCCCCATCACCTGTTTAACCCTTCCTCCTACCCACGTCCCTTCTGATAACCACCTGTTCTCTATAATTAAGAGTCTGTTTTCTTTCCTCTCTTTTTTTCCCTTTTTCTCATTTGTTTTTCAAATTCCATATATGAGTGAAATCATATGGTATTTGTCTTTCTCTGACTGACTTATTTCACTTAGCTCAATACTCTCTAGTTCCTTCCACATCATTGCAAATGACAAGATTTCATTCTATTTTTATGGCTAAGTACTATTCCATTGAATATATACACCCTACTTCTTCCTTATCTATTCACCAATCAATGAGCACTTGGGCTGTTTCCATAATTTGCCTATTGTAGTTAACACTGCTATAAACATCTGGTACATGTATCCCTTCAAAATAATAGTTTTGTATCCTTTGGGTGAATACCTCAGGGTGCATAGGGAAGCTCTATTTTTAACTTTTTGAGGAAGCACCATACTGTTTTCCAGAGTGGCTACACTCACTCTGGTGAGTTTGCATTCTCAACAACAGTGCATGAGGGTTATGCTTTCTCCACAACCTCACCAACATCTATTGTTGCTTGTGTTGTTGATTTTAGCCATTCTGACAGGTGTGAGGTGATATCTCATTGTAGTTTTTATTTGCATTTCCCTGGTGATAAGTTGATGTTGAGCATCTTTTCATGCGTCTGTTCACCATCACTTCTGCCCATTTTTTAACTGGATGATTTGTATTTTAGATGTTGAGTTTGATGAGTTTTTTATAGACTTTGGATACAAACCCTTTATCAGATATGTCATTTGCAAATATCTTCTCCCATTCCATAGGTTGCCTTTAATTTTTGTTGACTGTTTACTTTGCTGTGCAGCTAGGTTTTATTTTGATGAAGTCCCAGTGTTTTTTATTTTGTGTCCCTGGCCTCAGGAGACCTATCTAGTAAGAACTTGCCATGGCCAATGTCAAATTGTCAGGTTATTGCTTGTGTTTTCTTCTAGGATTTTTATGGTTTCCTATCACATAAAAGACCATATTGAAGACCTACCACCATATTGAAGACCACGTTTAGGTCTTCAATACATTTTAAATTTATTATTGTGAATAGTGTAAGAAAGTGGTTCAGTTTCATTCTTCTGCATGTGGCTATCCAGTTTTCCCAGCACCATTTGTTGAAGAGACTGTCTTTTTCCCATTGGATATTCTTTCCTACTTTTTGGTTAATTAATTGAATGGATTTCTTTAAAAGTGTCAGTTTTATGAACCCAAATCTAATAGTTAAAATAGCCAATCTTTCTCATCAATTAGCAGATCACATAAGTAAAATATAGGATTGAATGCCTTTAATAAAGCAATTCATAAAAATGGTCGACACCTGCTTTATAGTTTATAAAGGCTTTTTAAAATGTGATAAAAAGATAAACCTCATGGATCTGTTTATATCAGGAACCCTATAATATTTCAATAATGAATACATTTAGTTTGATTTTTAAATTTGAATTACTGAGGGCTTGCAAGACAGTAAAATCATTAAATGTAGAAGAGAGAACATGGTAGTAGAAAACAAGTGGGATTAGGGAGATGAGATCCTTGGATTCTAGGCTTACTCTTTCTCTCTGCTTGTTTGACTGTAGGCAAGTTACTTTGCCTGTTTCTTCATTTCTTCATTTGTAAAATGAGAGATGTGTATCATATCCTTCTAAGTTACTTCCCATTTGTGACTGAAATGAAAGTGTGCAAAATATTATGATACTGTTATTAGCCAGAGCACATAGCTAAAGCTTCTCTCATCACCTACCAAGACCTGTCTTCTAAATATGTTATTCCAAAGGTTCCTCCAAGAGGTAGGAAATTCTAATCATCTTAAAGAATAATCTGTGGAAAGATGTTGAGAAATACATTTAAGTTTTCTTATATATTGCAGGACTTGTCTTTTCATAGATACTTTGTTAAAACACAAGATGCTGCAACTCTTGTTACATAATTCTATTTTTATCAAGTAACATCATCAAGTATAAGCCAATAAATGAAAGCTTTTACTAATACATTCAGTACTAAACTTCAAGCAGGCATCTTTCAAGTGCTCTGTCAAGTTCAAAATAAAAAAAATTTAGATATCAGGTATGCCGTCAATGGGTTTTTAGGCATGTATCACAACATCAAACTAGCAAAGCCAAAATCTATGTCACCCTCTATATTAGTATTTTCTTATTGATTGGCACCTATGGCTCACTACAGATACTTTAGATACTCCACTTTGGGAAACAAAATATATGCATTAATATTTTAAATGCAAATATATGCTTGCATTATTTAAATTTTAGTCAACTCCACTATTTAAGAAACAGAAATAAATGAATGAGTAAGCAAGTGAGTGACTGAACAGATATAAAATTGCAAGCTGGGACAATGCTAGGTATGTTACATGCATTACTTCATTTGATCTTCACAAGACTCAAAAGGTGCCTATAATTACTATCATTCTCAGTAAAATCAGACTTAAATAAAGATAAGTAATTTGCTTGCAAAGTAGGGAAGAAGAAAACTGAGTCCATGAAGCCCATCTTCAGAGCCTACACACTTAACTACTAAGCTGCTATGTCCACATCAAAAGGTTACGGTCAGCATTCCATTACATAGCATTTGTGACATGGTTAGTACAGTGTGTGGCACTTGACTAGACCATAATATGAAACAAAAGAGGTAGCAGTGAAGAGTATGGATTCAGGGGCAAGAGTGCAGGATTCAAATCCTACCTCTGCCACTTACTAGTTGTGAGACCATGGGTAAATCACTTAAACTCTTTATGTCCTAATATGCAAATATGTAAAATGGTAAATAACAGAAGTCCCCATTTCATGTGGTTGTTGTGAGGATCAAATGAATCAATACATGGAAAGCCCCAAAACAATGACTAGCCCATAGGAAGAACTGTAATTATTATAATTGTAAATGTAAGCTAGTATCATTTCCACATTTAAAAATAACAAAGCATATTTTGTATAGCATTCCAGAGATGACAAATAATCTACTCAGAGAATCTTCTTTGCTCCTCACTTTATTATAAGCATTATTTCCATTTTGCTGATGGAGTTTAAGAATCATAAACATAAAGTAATTTTTCAGTCACATGGGTAAGGAGTGACTCAAATTCAGGACTTTATATTCCAAATTTATTTACTACAGTATGTGTCTTATTATTTTGGCCAAGAATCAAAACCAGGTTGCTCCCAAGGGAGGTGAGATGATGATGATGATGATGATGATGATGATGATGATTTTGTAATTGACATATAACTGATATACAATATCCCATTGGTTTCAGGTGTACATCATAGTGATTTGATATTTCTATACATCATTAAATGACCCCCATACAAAGTTAATTATTATTTTATTGACTATATTCCCTATGCTGTTCATTACATCTCCCGTGACTTATTTATTTTATAACTGGAAGTTTGTGCCTCTTAATCCCCTTCACCTGTTTTGCCTGGCACCCAGTTCCTCCCCTCTCTGATAACCAAGTTTGTTTCCTGTATCTATGAGTCTGTTTCTTTTTTGTTTTGTTTGTTCATTAGTTTTGTTTTGTGGATTCCATGTGTAAGTGAAAAGATATGAAACTTGTCTTTCTCTGTCTGACTTATTTCACTTCACACAGCACCCTCTAGGTCCATCCATGTTCTCATAAATGGCAAGATTTCATTTTTTATGGCTATGTAATATTTCATTTCATATATACCATATCTTCTATATCCATTCATCTATTCGTGGACACTTAGGCTGATTCCATAACTTGATTATTGTAAATAATGCTGCAATAAACAGAGAGGAGCATATATCTCTTCAAAATGCTGTTTTCACTTTCTTCAGATAAATACTCAGAAGTGGAATTACTGGATCATATGGTAGTCTATTTTTAATTTTTTGAGAACTGTCCATATGTTTTCCATAGTGACTGCACAAATTTACTTTCTCATCAACAGCATACCTAAGTTGACTTATCTCCACATACTCACCAACACTTGTCTTTTTGATAACAAACATTCTGACAGGTATAATGAGATATCACATTGTGGTTTTTATTTACATTTCCCTGATGATTAGTGAACTTGAACATGTGTCTGTTAGCCATCTGTATGTCTTCTTTTGAAAAATGTTTATTAGCTCCCTCTCTCTCTCTCTCTCTACACACACACACACACACACACACACACACACACACATATATGTAATATATATATATATATATATATATATATATATTCCGTATATATATATATATATATATATATGGAATAAAAAAAACAAAACAAATGAACAAAGAAAACAACACAAAAACAGACTCATACATACAGGAAGCAAACTTGGTTTGTTATATATATACTAAACATAATATATAATATTATTAATTATATATATATATATATATATATATATATATATATGTGTATATATACACACACTATGGATGTATGACTTGCTGATATTATCTCCCATCCACTAGGTTGCTATTTTGTTTTGTTAATGCTTTCTTTTGTTGTGCAAAAGCAATTTAACTTGATGTAATCCCATTTGTTTATTTTAACTTTTGTTGCCCTTCCTGAGGAGACTGGTCCAAAAAATATTGTGAAGACTGATGTCCAAGAGTTATTGCCTGTGTTTTCTTCTAGGAGTTTTATGGTATTAGGTCTTACATTCAAGTGTTCAACCCATTTTGAATTTATTTTGTGCATGGTATAACATAGTAGTCGAGTTCCATTCTTTTGCATGGAGCTGTCCAACTCTCCCAACATCATTTATTGAAGAGACCATCTTTTCCCCTTGATATATTCTTGCCTCTTTTGTCATAGATTAATTGGCCATATGTGCATGGCTTTATTTCTGAGCTCTCTATTCTATTATATTGATGTATATGTCTGTTTTCACGTCAGCATCCTAATACTGTTCTGGTTACTAGTATAGTTTGAAATCAGGGAGCATGATACCTCCAGCTTGGTTCTTCTTTCTTATGATTGCTTTGGCTATTCAGGATTTTTGGATTTTTTGTTGTTTTTTTTTGTGACAGGAGGAGGTTGTGGTTCCATATAGATTAAAGACAACACAAATAAATGGGAAGATATTATGTGCTCATTGATTTTAAGAATTAACAGTTAAAATGTCTATATTACCCAAAGCAATCTACATATTCAGTGCAATCCTCACCAAAATATCAGTGGCGTTTTTCACAGAACTAGAACAAAACATCCTAAAATTCATAAGGGAGGTGATAATTTAACTACCAATTCTTATTTCTAAACACCTTTGGAAAGAAATATGGGTAGCATCTTGATATACACACATAAATTAACAAATCAATCAATCTACTGAATTAAATTGACAATTTTACTTCTCTTCTAGAAGTCAGAGTGCTTAGAAGAGTAAAGTAGGTGTAAGCAAACTATAGCCTGTGGGAGAAATGTAGTCAGCTAAATGGTTTTGTAAGGCCCATGAGCTGAGAGTAGTTTCCACATTTTAAATGGTGAAAAAAAATCAAAAGAAGAATATATTGTGCTATGTAAATATTAATAGAAATTCAAAATTCATGATCCATAAATAAAATTTTATTGGAAGACAGCCATGTCCATTAGTTTACATACTAACTATGGCTATTTTTATGATTACTTTGTATGGCTACTTTTCACTACAACAGAGTTGAGTTTCTGTGGCAGAGACTTTAATGGTCCACAAAGTCTAAAAGATTTACCATCTAGCTTTTTATAGAAAAAAAATTTTACTGCTTTTCTTGCTTCTGCATCTTAGTGGTACTGGACTGTCCAGAAGAAATTATTTAATGAAAATGACACTAAAATAAATTCCTTTTGATCCCCTCATACACCCAGAAAGTTTTCTATAGTAATGGTTGTCTGTGCTATGCTATTCTATCCTAGGTCTCTGAATAAGAGTACTTGCAGTTATTGGAATACAACACTAAAATATTCACCTTTTGATTACAAAATATATACCTTTTGATTCACATTTTTACACCATACCTGTTTTTAAGAAGTTTTCATATGAGGGACGCCTGGGAGGCTCAGTCAATTGAGTGTCTGCCTCTTGATTTCAGCTCAGGTGACGATCCCAGGGTCACGGGATCGAGCTCCACACTGGGTTTCATGCTGAGTGTGGAGGCTGCTTAAGATTCTCTCTCTCTCTCCTGACCCTCTCCTGATTTATGCTCTCTCTCTTTAAAATAAAAAAAAATTTAAGTAATTCTTTTATGAAAGCTTGACAAGTCAGCTTATGGTGTTCTTTCACAGAGAAGAGTAAAGGTGATGACTTGGGTTCACACCTAAGCTGAAAACTGAAGATCCCCAGGCTGCCATGTGCCTAACATGCATACTGAACATGGTATCTCGAAATGGAGGAAAGGGCTGGTGTATTCTAGACAAAGGATAGCATTATAACCCTAGGCTCATAGTGTAGAATCAGCTGACTTTCTATTTGGTGGCTAAGAAGACTGATGATGACCAAATGTTCAGAACCCTGGCACTGATAAATGATTAGATAAGGTACCAGCTCAGACAATGGTGTTCTGTGGTTTAGCATTTCTAATGACCTTTTGAAACTATAAGCTCACCATTACTTGTTAATGAATTTCCTTCTTCCTATTTCCGGAGCCCTCAGCAATCCTTGGTTACACTTGGGTGACTCATAATTAGTTCTGCAATACAAACATAGATTACAATTTTTAAAAAGAGAGAGTAAAAACAAATATGCTTTCAATCACAGCTGAGGGGGACAAAAGGAATTGTAACAAAACGTACTGGTATTGCAAAGTGCCTAGTTTTATTATTCGTTCTATCTATCTATCTATCTATCTTTCTATCATCATCATCTATCTATCTACTTACTTATTTTAAGATTCTAGGTCCTTTAACCCAGGTTTGTTCTCTCAATGACATTCTGTTTTCTAAGTTTCAAAAAAGTGATTTTAAAACTATTCTTTAATATTTACGGCAGTTTGCTTAAGTAAGCCTCTCTGGTCATTAAATTTGATCTTCAAGTGAACAGTATAGTGATTGCTACATGGCACACCTAAGAATCATAGAATTGAGTATCCATGAGCATCATGGTAGAACTGTATGGGGTTAAATTATGGGATGTTGGGTCTGGTAAGTCCTGGTTTGAAGCCTGTTCCTGTTAGTAACTTGGAAACTCAAGCAATTTATTTCAATTCTCTAAGCCTTGGTTTCAAAGAACTTGTCCTCATAGAATTGTGGTTGGATGAAATCTAGTAATTCATGTAACGTGCCCAACACAGAAAGTGCTCATTAAATATACTTATTATTACTCTATTATAACACAATCTGGCAATCGTGTACCCTACTGAGCCAATGCACAATGCTAAATGCATGAGTGTTCAATAGTGTCACTGAAGGCCTTTTGGCTGTGCAGTTTCCACCTGAACTCAATAGGTACCCTCAAAGATGCCCATTTTTGTTTCATATGCTCAAACTACCATTATTTTTATATTGGTCTTAAATCATTAAGTGTCCCATTCTGCTTCCTAGAACTACACAAAATTAACCTACTCTATGATCATCCACATAAGTTTTCTCTTCCTCAAACCCAGTTATCTAAACAACTTCTCATATTTTATCAATGGTTCTTAGCTCTAGCTGCACATAAAACTCATATGGAACTTTTAAAAAATCCTGATGCATAAAAAACTCACCAGAAAAATTAAATCAGAATCTCTGATTCTGGAGATTCTCTCTGGAGTTGCGACCAAAGGATTCTTATTTTAAAAAGCTCCCCAGATGGATTCAGCACTGCAGTTGTTGTGATGAGCTGCGGGTGTTGCATGGAAGTATTGAATCACTATATTGTACACCTGAAACTAATATTACACTGTATTATAACTAACTGGAATTTAAATAACAACTTAAAAAAATCTCCCCAGGCAATTTTAGATGTACAGCCACAGTGGAAAACCACTGTATATATTTTCAAATTATTTCATTATGATGATTACTTTCTTAAGAAACTTCAGTTTCGAACAACACTGCCTGAATTATTGCTCTCAGATAAACATTATGCTCTTGATGGCCTGAGCTGGATTACCATCACCTCCCCTTTTTCAGCGCAAGAAGACTTTCACCTTATTTAAGCAAATGCAGACCAATGCTTCTCAGACATTACTGTATATAAGAGTAACTTGAGTAATTTGTTAAACTAGAGATCATGATTCAGAATCTCTGGGGTGGCACCCAAGGGCTTCCAGGAAGCCCTTTCGTAATGCTGACATTGCTGGTTCAAGTACTATACTTTGAGTAGTAGATGTCTACCTGATAATAGAATCACATTAAAGTGACATGCCAGTACTGAGAGAGAATGAATACAAATGCTAAGTCACACCGTATGTCATTAAATTATTTTATAATATGTATGTATTTGGTGAGTTTGTAAATTGGTTTGCAAGCCACCTGTCTCAAATATTGGCTGTTTTCTCCGATGTTCTTCTTGGTGCCTAGTTTGGAAATGAACATCCATTTGTCTTTGTGGCAGCCGTAATGGTGAATTCAGCTAGTTGGAGGAACTCATAGAAATATTAATTTTGTACTTTTTATTTTCTAAAAATAATTCTAAAACATTTATTTTTAATGTTTATTTCTTTTGAGAAAGAGAGAGAGAGAGACAGAGCACTAGCAGATGAGGGACAGAGAGAGACACACACACAGAATCCGAAGCAGGCCCCAGGATTTGAGCTGTCAGCACAGAACCTGACATGGAGCTAGAACCCACAAATGATGAGATCATGACCTGAACCAAAGTCAGACACTTAACCAACTGAGCCACTCAGACACCCAAATTCTAAAACATTTAGAAAATCAACATCCTCCCAAGGATTATGTATTTTCTTAATAATGTCTCTTGGGGTGTATGGGTGGCTCAGTCAGTTGAGCATCCACCTCTTGATTATGGCTCAGGTCATGATCTCCTGGTTCATGGGATCTAGCCCCACATTGGGCTCTGTGCTGACAGCATGGAGCCTGCTTGGAATTCTCTCTCTCTCCCTCTCTCCCTCTCTCTGTTCCTCCCCTGCTCATACTCCTTCAAAATAGATAGATAGATTGATAGATAGATAGATAGACAAAAAATGTCTCATTACACTCAGTGTCCTCAATATGACGGACATAAAGAAGATGCTAAATGAATACTGGCTATTTAACGAATTGATGTGACATACTAGACAATAAAACATGCTTTTTATGTCCATAGAGTAACTAAGAAGAGAGAGACTATGCAAAAAAAAAAAAAAAAAAAAAAAAAAAAAAAAAAAAAAAAAAAAAAATTAATTGCATGGTATAAACAGTGAATGTAATTTGGCCAATAAATAGGAAAAATGAGTTGAAACAAGGGCTTTGAAAAAAGTGATAATCTGTAAAAATGTAGAGAAAGAGGGCAGGGAAAAGACATTTCAACCTTCAGTGTGTATAGTTTTACATCCAGAATCAACATCATGCTTGACTTAGGATATCTAATGAGACTGCAGACCTAAATGGTGTACTTGTAGGACCTTCTGTCACATAATGTCAGGGGTAATATATTAAGCCAAGGAACATGTGAGTTATATTACAACTTCAAGGGAATAAAAATTAAAACCCCTTCATGTGGAAATAGACATAATCATGCTACATTTCCCTGTAGAAGAACATACAGTGGCAATTTTTCTTCATATAGTATTACATTAGTTTTAATTCTTATTAATAAGATACAAGAGTCATTAACACTATTAAAAATCTAATTATGTTAGCAATTTTCCATCATGTCATATTTGAGCAGTTAAGTATTGGTATTTGTTTTTCCTAATGGGATTCAAAAGTCTAATTAATAGGCTTTCTTTTGTGGTTAAGTGGAATGAATCTCTATGAGAAGCAAGCCATTTTTAATATCCGAAGGCAGCTTATTTTCTCATATAGCATACTACCAAGTCATCTGCCCATCTGTGGTATAAATAACTAGATGCAAATTATGAGATTATGTATGAAATTGAACAATGCTTTTCATTATATGTGATGTTACAGCTATTCTGTTCTAAAAATGTCACTGTTTAGTGGACAAGAAGTATAGAAAAAGAGTATGTAGTAGATTATTACTTAAGGAAATTTATGGAAACTGAAGATGGCATGTCAAATGAGCCAGATATTTTTTTCTGCTTAAACTGGTATTATTTGGGGGCAGTACACATCCAAATAACTAACAGTCAAAAGTTGTGTTTCTTAACTCCAATCTTGCTTATTTAACCTAAAGTTAATGTCTTAATGAGAAACATTTGTGTGTTAACTATGGCTCTTTATTACTTGGTAGTCTGCTAGTGTGTATATAGTATATGATATAATATGATTAATATCCTATGTAATATATAGTATAAATAATATATAACATGCTACTATATATGTTACATATAGTATATATAATATCACATAGACAATATACATACAGTATATACAGCATATATATGATGCAATAATATATAATTATATGTGATATAATATATAATTTGGTATACTTATAATCTCTCTCTCTCCATATATGTATATGTATGTATGTATATATATATAAATCCTTGGTTTGCAAGCATAATCCATTCTGGAAACATGGTTGTAATCCAAAGCACTTGTCTATCAAACCGAATTTCCCCATAAGAAATAATGGAAACTCAGATGCTTCGTTCCACAACCCAAAAATATTCATATAATAATGATTACAATACTGCAATATAATACAAAATAATAAAGAAAATACAAAATATAAAGAAAAATAAACAAATTACCTGCACGTACTCTTGAAAGCCTTCATGGCTGGTGCGAGGGAGACAAGCCAGAGGAGGGTTATCGTGTAGGACAACCTTCACTATCACTAACAGAATCACTGGTATCTAATGGCTCAATGGAATTTTTTCTTTTCCTGCAAACTTAACAGGGAACTTATCCAATGACATTTGCTTTTGCCTCCTTTTGAGGATTTTGTATAAATGTGACATTGTATTGCTGTTAAACAGATTCATTGCTTGCACTACTACAGCCTCATTCGAGTGGTGCTTTTCTGCAAAATTTTGTAGTTTCCCACATTTTACACATCTCCCTAATCTCATTGAAGTGAGGGATTCCTTCGCTTTTTTCTCCTCCTCTACAGATGAGATGTAGATGCAGACTTCTTATAATCTTGTAATTTCGTCTATTCGCATACCTCATTTGCACTTCTCAATGATTTCCTCCTTAACTTCCACCGTAGTCACCTCCTTCTTCTTACTGCCTTTCTTTTCAACCTTTTTCTGCATGGGAGCCATTGTATACACTCGCACAGGTGTTGACTATAGTCCAGTATTAATAAATTCTTGTCATGTACTGTATTTAATGTAACTAGCAATAAGTCAGCAGAGGAAAGGGTCTATATCTGCAAGTAGCCTGACCTAGAATGAAGCAAAACATTCCTAAACCTACTCTTGTATGGAAAAGCAAAGGACTATCCATAGGTGCTCTGAAGTGACAAAAACTACACTAGTGCCAGGAAAAAATAGCCTAAAAAGAAAATTATAAAACTACAGCAAGAGAACCAATATCTAATTCTGAAAAATCACTGATTTCTGCCAAACACTGCAGCCTGAGATGGAGCATCCGAGCATGAGAGACGATCACCCACAAATCCATGGTAAGAGAGAGAGAGACAGAGAGAGAGAGAAGAACCATTGGCTCAGTTATGATCATGTGATGCTTGGCATCACATACTACTCATACTGTGAAACATCACTCGTTTATCAATTAAAAATGTATTAGAAATGTTTGCTCGTCTTGCAGAATACTCAAAGAACAAGTACTCACAATCCAAGGTTTTACTATACTTCACAACTGCAAAAACTCGGGAATTGGCTGTACCACATACTACTGGAAATGGAGATAAACGTGGTATCAAAAACAGGAAGCTGCTTATGAAGTAGTTACCTTCCAAATCTCCTATAAAGCAGCACAAGTCCAAAGGGTTATTGTCTTCTGAAGGTTAAAAAAAATGAAGCTCTTTCTAAAGAACACTAAGTACTGTTGGGGTGCAGTACCATGCTGAGAAAAGGAGGAGGAAGGAAAGTGAAGTAAATGTTGTACACAGAAAGTTAGATCCCCTAGCTTTTTTCTCACACAAAACTTCCAGAATTCTTGAATTCTAGGGACAAGTTAGAAGAGATCACTCTGAGCATTCCAATTAATAAAGAGAGAATATAACAAAACCGACATTTTATGTTCACAAATATAAGTGCTGAGTCGGTGACCTCATATTAAAACCTCATTTGATAAATCCTCAAAAGTTCAGAATCTCAAATCACCTTTTATGTTTCTTACTGTTGAAATCAGCAAAGAGCCAAGGATTGCCAGATATGAGGACATTTTTGTACTAAAATACAGAGAACAATACAAGCACAGAAAAAGTATGAAACAAACAGAATCATGCAGAGAAATTTTTTAAATTAGAAAATCATTAACATATTCAAAGAGATAAGCCAATATGTTTGTTAGATGAAATAATAATAGACTGCTATCAAACAGGAATGATCATTAAATAAGAAAAAACTCTTATAAATAACTATGATAGCAGGGGGGCTCCTGGGTGGTTCATTTGGTTAAGTGTCTGACTCTTGATTTAGGTTCAGGTCATAATCTCAGTTTGTGAGACTGAGCTCTGCATCAGGCTCTGTGCTGACAGCATGGAGCCTGCTTGGGATTCTCTCTCTCCCTCTCTGTCTCTCTACCCTTCCCCACTCACACCCCCATACGTGAGCTCTTTATCTCAAAATAAACAAATATTTAAAAAACAACTATGATAGCAGAAATATCAGATTAAACAGAAGTGTTAATAGTAGAACCAAAACACACAAAAAAGGAAAAAATAGCCTAAAAAGAAAATTAAAAAACTACAGCAAGAGAACCAATATCTATATACTTAATACTTAATTCAATCTATCTTAATTATTTCTTATATTAATATGTGTTCAGGCTGTAAGTTTTCATCTGAGCATGGCTTTTGTTATTCCTCATATGGTATCTTCATTATCATTATTTTCTAGATATTCTATAACCTTGGTTTCAACTGAGTCTTTGACTCTAAAAATTTTGATTTTTAATTTTCTTAATTTTCAGTTGGTAAGTAAAGGTACTACTTTTGTTTTATTACAACATTGTAATCAGAGAATGCTTGCTGTATTTTTTTAAACACTTAGTTTTTTCCTCTGATGCCTAACATAAAATAAATTTTTATGATTGCTTTCTTGCACATTTGAAAAGAAACCATGTTTTTAGATTTCTGGGTAAAAACTCCAATGAATATCAATTAAATTTATATTATTAAATTTTATGTGATTTAGGGCTCTCATATCCTTACTTATTTTTTGGCCATTTGTATGTGACAGAGTGGGACAAGCAAATTAAAATGACATAATCTAAATGTGTTCTTGACTATTCTTTGCATTTCCTGTACCTTTGGTTATATAATGTTGATACTTCTTTATTTTATACATATATATTTACAAGTTATAAATATTCATTTGGAATTAACCCTGTTTCATGATAAAAATGCCTTCTTCATCTCTCTTCTTTTTTTTTTTCTGTGATAGGAGAGATGTCTTAATTCAATTTGTTTGATATTACTATCATGCCACTGCTTTCTTTGGTTTGCCTTGGTTTGTTATATCTTCATCATCTTTTTACTTTTAATCTTTTTGAAGCAGTGGTTTTATATTTTTTATATTTAATTTACAGGTTAATTTTATTTTGAGATAATTGGAGTAATTTTTCATTTTAATTAAATTTTGTGAAGTTAAAAATTTTGATAGGACATTACCAGGGTCCCTGGTTGGCTCAGTCAGTTAAGTGTCCAACTCTTGGTTTCAACTCAGATCATGATCTCGTGGTTTGTGGGTTCAGGCCCTGAGTTGGGCTCTGTACTGACAGCATGGTGCCTGCTTAGAAATCTCTCTTTCTTTTCTCTCTCTGCCCCTTCTCCTCTCTGTCTCAAAATTTAAAAATAAACATTAAAATATTTTTTCGATATGACCTATTTATCAGCAAACTTTATGTTAAATGTTTTCCATTTTTATGAATATTTTGTCAATATTTGTTTTTAATTTTCCTTCTGAGGATTTTTAACATTAATAGCTAATGTAAAGTTTATAACTAGAAAGTACTAATGTTTACTTTCACAAGTATAGCTTTATATCATATTAAGTACATGATATTTATTTACTATTTTTAATATTTACTACTTCCTCATATGCATAATGAGGGATTTAATATTTTTTCATATTCTCCTGTACTCAATTTTAGTAGATAATATCTTTTGAATGTTAACCTTATTACTTTTAATATACTCATAACTCCATCTTTTGATTACTTGATTTCAAATTTGATTTCTGATTATCATTTTCCTACTACCCTCTCTATAAACATTGAAGAAATCAGTATTCTGATCACCACCTTCTCCACCATCCCCTTCCCAGATAACATTTGTTAAGCTCACTTTCTATCTTGTTAGGGTTTATGATCTTCACACTTCTTTACTCTTAGTGCTAGAATTCAATGGATTCAATTCTCATCAGCAGCTATTTTACTATAGTTTCTTCATTAATTTTATTGTTGGCTTGTTTTTCTTTGAGAATTTATTTTTTATTGATACTGAACAAAAGCTCTGGTGTTCTGCTATGAACTGAATTGTGGTCTGCCTCAAATCCACATTTTGTAGCCCTAACCCCCAATGTGACTATATCAGTATTTATGTTTTAATAAATGCTCATGGAATGAATTGTCCCTGAGTTATAGAATATTCAAATAAGTTTTAAATTATCTTTATACTGGAATGACATTTTAAATGGATATAAAATTATTGGGTCACATATTGCTTCCTGTGGGCTTTTAGACACTGCACACCTGATTTCTGGCATTAAGACCTGCGATGATTTGATATCTCATTGTAGTTTTGATTTGTATTTCCTTGATGGTGAATTACGTTGAGCATTTTTTCATGTGTCTGTTGGCCACCTGTATGTGTTCTTTGTATAAATGTCTATTCATAACCTCTGCCAATTCTTAACTGGATTATAAGGTATCACCTCACACCTGTCAGAATGGCTAAAATTAACAACAAAGGAAGCAACAGGTGTTAGCAAGGATGTGGACAAAGGAGAACCCTCTTTACACTTCTGGTGGGAATACAAATGGTGCAAGCACTCTGGAAAGGAGTATGGAGGTTCCTCAAAAAGTTAAAAATACTCTATGATCTAGCAACTGCACTAATATTTACACAAAAAATATAAAAATACTGATTTGAAGGGACTCACACACCCTGATGTTGATAGCAGCATTATCAACAATAGCCAAATTATGGAAAAAGCCTAAATGTCCATTGACTGATGAATGGATAAAGAAGAGGTGATTTATATATTCAACGGAATATTACTCAGCAATCAATAAGAATGAAATTTTGCCATTTGAATGACATAGATAGAGCTAGAGAATATTATGCTAAGTAAAATAAGTCAGAGAAAGACAAATACCATCTAATTTCACTCATATGTAGAATTTAAGAAATGAAACAGATGTTCATAGCGGGGTAAAAAGGCAGAGGCAAACCACAAAGCAGACTCTTAACTACAGAAAACAAACTGAGGACTGGAGGGTGGCAAATTACTGGAGGACCAGTGGGTGGAAGATGAGCTACATGAGTGCTGGATACTAAGGAGGGCACTTGTGATGAGCACTGGGTGTTAAACGTAAGTGATGAATCACTAAATTCTATTGCTGAAACTAATATTACACTATATGTTAACTAAGTGTAACTTAAATTAGAAATGGGGAAAAAAGACCCGCAATGAATAGTATGGGGCACATTTGATTACTCACTATCCCCATATGTGACTTGATCATTATCTGGTTGCCTAAAGGATTCATTCTCATTGAAATACAAAAGGTCTTAGTATTAGTCTTACTAGATAAATACTTTCTAATATACAGTTTACTTTTTCAAACTATAAATTTAAGTCTTTATTTACAGAATATTTTAATGTAATATATGTATTTTTCCTGCCCCATTATTTTACTTTCTTCTTGCAGAACACCAGTCACATAAATGTTTTATCTCCCTTCTAGATTTTCAGCAGTATCATTTCTTTGCACTGATTTCAAACTGCATTTATCTGTGTTTTTTTCTTCCCTTTATTTCCTGAGCTTTGAAAAACTCACATTTTATCTCCTATTATCTTGAAACATTATATCTTAATTCTTGAAACTCTACTTGGGGTATTTATTTTATACTATTGACTGATACCATAAATTTTTAAATATAAATATATTTCTTTACAATTTTTACCTGTCCCACTGAAATATGTTTATAAAAATATTCTTCATCTATCATTGTATTTTCCTCTTAGTTTCTTCATGGTTTCTTATATTATCTTCCTATAGACAACTTTTATTTATACCAAAGGTCATTATTTTTTTTTAAATATGAAATTTATTGTCAAATTGGTTTCCATACAACACCCAGTGCTCATCCCAACAGATGCCCTCCTCAATGCCCATCACCAACTTTCCCCTCCCTCCTACACCCCCATCAACCCTCAGTTTATTCTGTTTTCAAGAGTCTCTTATGGTTTGCCTCCCTCCCTCTCTAACTCATTCTTGTGATTTCTTTCAGTGAGATGACTTCCTCTTAGAGCATCTACTTAGGAGATTCACTGAGAAAGGGTGCCAGGTCTGTATTACAGACTAGCAGCAGATCTTATGTACTGAGACACTAAGCATTTTGAGTTCCTGTAATATTTCCCAACAAACCCATATTGGCAGTTGATACTTCTTACAATCCAAGATTTCTCTTCCCTCTCCATCACTGATATACTACTTCCTACAAACTTTTATTCACACTCAAACTTCTTGGAACTCCAGACTAACAGGGCATACTGGAATGATTCCATCATGCCCTTCCTGTTTCTAATGGGTTTTGTCCTTAGGGTATGCACTTTACCTTGGAAGAACAGTCCACTTTTGGCTTTCTCTGAGTTCTGCACCCATATTTTTTTCCTTGCATCATTATCCCAGTGCTATTTGTGAGACCCACTACAGCTGGTAGTATTTCCTGAAACATTCAAATACTGTTTAACTTCTGGTTTCATTAAAGGTCCACTTATATTTTGTTCCTTTTTCTTCTAAATGTTTTTTATATGGAAAGTGGGAACTGTGAGTCTTTATCCCAATATGTTAAAACCAGATGTGAGAATGGAAATATTTTTATGTTTTAGGCAGAGAAAAATACCTTCCTCTTGAAGAGATTAGCAATGTAGAATTAGCATTAGGACTCATGGGGTATGTTTTTATCTTATCATTTGCCCTATCCAGTAGCGCACTATTTAGATTAGAGAGAGTTTTATAAATGTGAAGAAACTTCACAGAAACATTTGCCTTTTTTCTATCTGTTTTTAGGATCCAAGATAATAAGTATCTTAACAGCATATGAAAAAAGATCAAAAAATGCTTATTCTTAAAAATTAAGTATTTATATAATTCTTCCTGCCTTTTATGTAACTTTGCTATTGTAACTTAAAAAAATTGGCAAATGGAAATGTAATCTCAAAACCCTTTAATGTAATGCAAACCTCAATTTCACTGTTACAAATATTTCTAAATATTTCAGTTCAAGATGTAATTTTAATCTTGCAATGAAATTATTAGAAATAATCAAAATTAGTCCTATATTTAACTATTAATAAAGCATCTAGGTATAATTATAGCATAAAATTTCATAATATATAAATTACTATTTAAAATACAAAAATAATTTATGTAATAATTATTTATTTATCTCTTAAACAATTGCAATCATTCATAGGACTTCTATTTTTTTTTTTTTTGGACACCATGCCTATTATATTTAAAAATTATAATAACCAATTATCAATTACAGTAAATTTAAATGCATAAATGCTCAGTTAAAAGACAATTTTAAGGGCACCTGGGTGGCTCAGTTGGTTAAGCATCCAACTTCCGCTCAGGTCATGATCTTGCAGTTCATGAGTACTAGCCCTGCATTGGGCTCTGTGCTGATAGCTCAGAGCCTGGAGCCTGCTTCAGATTCTGTGTCTCTCTCTCTCTTTGCCCCTCCCTGCTCATGCTCTGTCTCTCTGTCTCTCTCAAAAATAAACATTTAAAAAATTTAAAAAGAAAAGATAATTGTAAAATAAGAAAAAATTTAATTATGCCTTTTGCTAAAACCTAAGGATATAGAAATATAAGTACAATGATAGAAAAAAGATAGATCCTTTAAATAATAACTGAAAGAATCCTGTGATTACTATACAAATAATGAATGAATACATATTAAAGCAAAAATCACTGGAGAGAGTTTCACCACATAATGGAAGAAGTATAAATTCACCAGGAAGATTTACAATTTTAGACTTACTGCACCTGATATAATATTCTGAAAATTTATAATGTAAAACTGATATGCCTAGAAATTAACAAATTCAGTCACAATTAAGTGGTTTTAATATTATTTTCTCAGTAATTGCTAGAAACAGCAGCAAAAGATAGGAGCAGAGATGGAAAAAAGTTGATGACTATTAACACTCTTGATCTACAGATAAATATATAGCTTCCAACAATTGTAGAATGTAAATAATCATCAAGCAGCAATGTGATATTTTTGTAAATCTATGTATGTTGACATATAAAGCAACTCTCAAAAATTTTCAAAGGATTGAATTCTAGACAGCATTATCTCTAACCACAATACTCCCTAACCATAATGAAACTGTAAGAAATTAATTCAAGGATAACTATAAATTTCTCATATGTTTGAAGTTAAGAAATAAACTGAGTAATCCACAAATCAAAGAAAAAATTATAATGGAGATTAGAAAATACTTGCATTCAATGATAATAATAATAATACATAACAACACATATGTGATGTAGCCAAAACTGTACATGAAGAAAATGTATAACTTTAAATATATATAATAGAAAAGAAGGCTGCAGATTAAGAAATCAAACATTATCTCAGGAACAAACAAACAAATAACAATGGTATAATAAACACAATGAATGTAGAAGGAAAGACTACTTGATTTTTTTGATAGGTAAATTTTAATAGTAGAGTGTATTATATGTTTGGAAGAAGATTTTATTTATTTTAATTCCAGTGCAATTAACATACAGTGGTATATTCGTTTCAGGTGTACAATGCAGTTATTCAACAATAGCATATCTTACTCAGTGCTTATCAAGATAAGTGTACTCATAACCCCTTTCACCTATTTCACCCATCCCCTACTCATCTCCCTCTGGGAACCATATGTTTGTTCTCTATAGTTAAGAGTCTGTTTTTTGCTTTCTCTTTTTTTTAAACTTTGTTTGTTTTGCTTTTAAATTCTACATATGAGTGCAATCATACGGTATTTGTCTTTCTCTAACTTATTTCATTTAGCATTATACTCTCTAGCTGTATATGTGTCATTGAAAATGGGAAAATTTCATTCTTTTTTATGGTTGAATAACATTCCATTGTGTATATATAATACTTTTTTTCTTTTTTTCATTCACCTATCAGTGGACACTTAGGCTACTTGCATAGCTTGGCTATTGTAATTAATCCTGCAATAAACATAGGGGTGCATGAATCCGTTTGAATTAGTGTTTTTGTATTTTGGCATTAAATACCCAATAGCGTGATTCCTGGATTATAGCGTGGTCTATTTTTAGTTTTCTGAGGAAGCTCCATACTGTTTTCCACAATTCCTGCACCAATTTGCTTCCCACCAATAGTGCAAGAGGGTTCCTTTTTCTTCGCATTTCACCAACACTTGTTGTTTCTTGTGTTGTTGATTTTAGTCATTTTAACAGGTATTCGTTAGTATCTCACTGTAGTTTTGATTTGCATTTCCCTGATGATGAGCAATGTTGAGCATCTTTTCATATCTGTTAGGTATCTGGATGTCTGTTTGGAGAATGTCTGTTCATAGCTTCTGCCCAGTTTTAATTGAATTATTTGATTGGGGGGTACTGAGTTTTGTAAGTTCTTTATATATTTTGGATACTAACTCTTTATTTATTGGATATGTCATTTGCAAATATCTTCTCCCATTCCATAGTTTGCCTTTTAGTTTTGTCAATTGTTTCTTTTGCTAAGCAGAAACTTGTTTTTGTCACCCCACTAATTTAATTTTACTTTTGTTTCTCTTGCCTCAAAAGACATACCTAGAAAAATGTGCTATGGCCAATGTAAGAGAGATTACTGCCTGTGTTCTCTTCTAGGATATTTATGATCTCAAGTCTCATATTTAGGTCTTTAATCCATTTTGGGTTTATTTTTGTCTATGGTGAAAGAAAGTGGTCCAGTTTCATTCTTTTGCATGTTCCTGTCCAGTTTTCCCAACACCATTTGTTGAAGACACTGCCTTTTCCCCATTGTGTATTCATTCCTCCTTGGTAGAAGATTACTGACCATATAATTTTGGGTTTATTTCTGGGTTTTCTGATATATTCCACGGATCTGTGTGTCTATTTTTTATACCAGTACCTTTGTTTCTATTACTAACACTTTGTAATATAACTTGAAATCTGGAATTGTGCTACATCCAGTTTTGTTTTTCTTCTTCAAGATTGCTTTGACTGTCCAGGGTCTTCTGTGGTTCCATACAAATGTTAGGACTCTTGTTCTAGTTCTATGGAAAATGTTTTTGGTATTTTGATACGGATTGCATTAAACCTGTAGACTGCTTTGGGCAGTATGCACATTTTAAGAATATTTGTTCTTCTAATCCATGAGCATGAAATGTCTTTCCATACTGTGTCACCTTGAATTTCTTTCATCAGTGTTTTGTAGTTTTCAGAGTACAGGTCTTTCACCTCTTTGGTTAAGTTTATCCTGAGACATTTTATTGTTTTTGTTGTAACTGCAAATAAGATTGTTTTCTTATTTTCTCTTTTTAATCCTTTATTACTAGTGTATAAGAATGCCACAGATTTCAATGCATTGATTTTATATCTTGTGAACTTACTGAATTCATTTATCAGTTTTAGTAATTTTATGGTAGAGTCTTTCAGGTGTTCTTTATAGGGTATCATGTCATCTGCAAATAGTGACAGTTTTACTTCTTCCTTACCAATTTAGATGCCTTTTATTCCTTTCTCTTGTCTGACTCCTATGGCTAGGACTTCCAGTACCATGTTGAATGAAAGCTGTGAGAATGGACATCTTTGTCTTGTTCCTAACCTTGAGGGAAAAGCTCTCAGTATGTTCCCAATTGAGTATGTTACCTGTGTGTTTTTCATATATGGTCTTTATTATATTGAGTTATATTCCCTCTAACCCTATTTTGTTGAGAGCTTTTATCATGAATGGATGTTGTACTCTGTCAAATGCTTTTCCTGCATCTACTGAAATGATCATATGGTTTTTAGCCTTTCTTTTTTGATGTTATGTATCATGTTGGTTGATTTGTGAATACTAGACCAACCTTGCATCCTAGCAATAAGTCCCACTTTATCATGATGAACCAATTTTTAGTGTATTGTTGGATTCAGTTTGCTATTATTTTGTTGAGGAGTTTTCCATCTATGTTCATCAGAGATACTGGTCTGTAGTTCTTTTTCCTGTGGTGTCTTTATCTGGTCTTGGACTCTACGCTAGAGTCATAGAATGAATTTGGAAGTTTTTGTTCTTCTATTTTTTGGAATAGTTTGAAGAGAATAGATATTAACTCTATTTTAAATGTTTGATAGAATTCACCTGTGAAGCTGTCAAATCCTGGGCTTTTATTTACTGGGAGTTTTGGATTACTGATTCAGTTTCATTGCTGGTAATCAGTCTGGTCAAATTTCTTTCTGTTTCAGTTTTGGGAGGTTATATAGTTTCTAGGAATTTACCCATTTCTTCTAGGTTGACCAATTTGTTGACATAATTTTTGTATGGGTCTGGCTAGAGGTTTATCAATTTTGTTTATCTTTTCAAAGAAGCAGGTCCTGATTTCATTGATCTGTTTTATTGTATTTTTTAGTTTATCATTTATTTCTGCCCAATTCTCTATTATTTCCTTCTTTCTGCTGTCCTTCCAAAAACCCTTTGGGGTTTTGTATATTCTTTTTCTAGCTCCTTTAGGCATCAGGTTAGATTATTTGAGATTTTTCTTGCTTTTTGAAGTAGGCTATAAACTCTCTCTTTGAACCACTTTTGCTGCATCCCAAAGATTTTGGATTGTTGTGTTGTTATTTTCATTTGGCTCCAAATATTTTTTTATTTCCTCTTTGACTTTGTGGTTTACCCATTCATTGTTTAGTAGCATGTTATTTAACCTCCACATATTTGTGGTCTTTCCAGATCTTTTCTTGTGGTTAATTTCCAGTTTCATTGCACTGTGGTCAGAAAAGATGCATGGTATATCTTCAATCATTTTGAAATTGTTGAGACTTGTTTTGTGACCTAATATGCCATCTATTCTGGAGAATGTTCCATGTGCACTTGAAAATAATGTGTATTCTGCTGTTTTAGGATGGAATGTCCTGAATATATCTATCAAATCCATCTGGTCCAGTGTGTCACTTAAAGGTACTGTTCCCTTGTTCATTTTCTGTTTAGATGACCTGTCCGTTAATATAAATGAGATATTAAAGCCCCCTAGTATTTTTGTCTTACTATTGATTAGTTCCTTTACATTTGTTATTAACTGTTTTATGTATTTGGGTATTACCATGTTGGGTGCATAAATATTTACAATTGTTATGTCTTCTTGTTGGATAATCCCCTTAATAATTATATAGTGCCCTTCTTGTTTCCTGTTAATCTTTGTTTTAAGGTCTATTTTGTCTATATAAGAATTGCTACCCCAGCTTTCTTTTCACATCCATTTGCATTGTAAATATTTTTCCATAACCTCAGTTTCAAACTGCATGCGTCCATAGGTCTGAAGTGAATCCCTTGTGCACAGCATATGGATGGGTCTTTTTTTAAATCCATTCTGTCACCCTATGTATTTTGACTGGATCATTTTAGTCCGTTTACATTCAAAGCAATTATTGATAGGTATGTATTTATTGCCATTTTGTTATTTGTTTTGGGTTTGTTTTTGTGGATCTTCTCTGCTCCTTTTTTCCCTTGCTCTCTTTTTTCACCATAAGTTGGCTTTCTTTAGTGACATGGTTGGATTCCTTTCTCTTTATTTTTTGCATATCTATTACTGGTTTTTTATTTGTGGTTACCATTAGGTTTGTATATAACATCTTATGCACAAAGCAATCTACATGAAGTTGATGGTCACTTAAGTCTGAACCCATTCTTTACTCCTCTCCTCCTCATGTTTAGGTATATGATGCCATACTTTACATAATTTTTTGAGCTTTTTGACTTATTTTTACAGATATGCTTATTTTTACTGCTTTTATGCTTTCTGCTTTTCTTACTCTCACTTATGGTCTTTCCTTTCCATTCAAAGAGTCCCCTTTAAGATCTCTTTTAGAGCTGGTTTAGTCATTATGAACTCCATTAACTTTTGTGTGTCTGGGAACTCTTTATCTCTCCTTCTATTCTGAACGCCAGCCTTGCTGGACAGAATATTCCTAGCTGCAGATTCTTCCCTTCCAGCACTTAATTATCCTGCCACTCCCTTCTGACCTGCAGTTTCTGTTGAAAAATCTGCTGATAGCCTTATGGGGTTTCCCTTGTATGTAACTGTTTTCTTTTCTCTTGCTGCTTTTAAAGTTCTTTGTCACTACTTTTTGCCATTCTAATTACTATGTGTCTTAGTGTGAACTTCCTTGAGTTGATTTCGTTGGGATTTATCTCTGTGTCTCCTGGATCTGAATTTCTATTAAAGGAAGGACATTTTAAAACCAATTAAAACTGATAATCATCTGGCAGGACTACTTTAGGAACAAGTGGATAGATAAATTCAAAATAAGGAGCAGAGTTGATCAAAGATGTACTTTTTTTCTTTGTGGAGAAATTAATTTCCAAAAGACTGCCTCATAATCCAATAACAAAACTTGATGTTCATGCTGACTGTACCTTGATATTATGATGATTTGACTTCTCTTAACTCTGCCAAATTGTAGAAATAAGACAATAAGGACTGTCTTCTGAAATTGAAAATATAAAACCAATATCCAATAAATCAGCTAACAATATCACCTTTAACACATTGAAGAGATCTCAGGCTTACAAAAATTTAACACAACTAGACTGAAGATAGCAATATATGTCAAGAAAGACTTTGGAACAGAAGAGAGATGGATGACCATGTAAGCCTTAGAGAAGATATAACTCAAAACTAAACACTTGGAGTATATACATGGAAATCTGTTGGGGGAGGAAGATTCCTTGCTAGGTACAGTGGTCTGTCTTCCCTGGAAGTTGAATCTTATAATACCAGCACCACTAAACATTTACCTTTTCTTACTACCTTCCTTTTTTTCTGATTCTAGGCTTGTCAAGAAATCTTTCAAGAATTTGCTTTCACTTGGAGTTACCTATTGAATAAATTTTGGGATTGGGAATAAAATTTGGGATTAAAGCTTTGGCCCTGTCCACAAGGAAAAAACCTTGATGTATACATGCAATTTTTCATGCAAGTTTTGATGATGATTGTGAAGATCATCCTGATAGTTCAAGTCCTAAATGGGAAAATGTGCTAAATCAGAACAATATCTGGACCTGATAGTTTCATTAAAAGGTAAATTAATAAATTGGCATTCTGGTTTGACACTTCAGGCTCTTAGGGGCCTATTCAGAATAAATCAGTAATTATAAATCTGAACAACTCTGGAAAACTGAAGAAACTAGTGTTCTGTGTGGCCAATGGCCAGATAGAGGTGGCTAGGTGTAGTATCTTATACACACCATTTGAACTTATTTAGCTTGGATGGAGGAATTTCAGTTACCAAAATGACAGAAAAATAGGAACTCACCCTATACTACCTGCATATGAGGTAGATAATGATCAACAGTCAGAGCCAACTTGAATAAACAGTTCAAAAACAGTTTTCACCTCTAAATTTGACTTTTGTTAGTACTAAAAACTAACAAGGGATTCATTTATATGAATCCCTTACTCATTAATTTACAAACTTAAATTTGTAGCCAGACAGCTTAGAAATGCCAGTGAAACAAAAAAATACAGGAGATTGTTAAGTAATAATTTGTTGGGGGTCCTTGGGAGAGAAGTGAAAAAATTAGTGAATGATACTATGTATATGAAGAATAATGAACAACAGAAGAGTGAACAAAGGCTTCTCATACAAATCTTTTGAACTTAATTAACTAATCAATTTTCAAGGATCCCAATGAATATTAATAGCCAAAGTTTAATGTCAATGCATAATAAATAATCTTAAATCGTACTGATGTGTACTTTGAAATAACAAAGGCAAAGAAAGGAAAAGGTAACAAGAAGCAGACAAAAAGAAAATTAAGTGTGGGTGACCTAATCAAAGCTACTAGTTTTTCTTTTTTCCTCCCTATTAAAAAAAAAAAAGATGTAATAGGATTATATTTACCCAAGTTTGTCCAACCATCATATAAATTAAATAGTACAGGGGCACCTGGGTGGCTCAGTCAGTTAAGGACCTGACTTCGGCTCAGGTCATGATCTCACTGTTTGTGGGTTTGAGCCCTATGTCAGGCTCTATGCTGACAGCTCAGAGCCTGGACCCTGTTTCAGAATCTGTGTCTCCCTCTCTCTCTGCCCCTCCCCCATTTGCACTCTGTCTCTCAAAACTAAGTAAACATTAAAAAAAAGTTTTAATTAAATAGTACATAGATTTCTTGAAAGAAGAGTGAACATTAGAATGTGTTTCCTTCATGTTTGTTATGATCAAGTGTACTCTAACTTCAAAATTTAGCCTATATTCAAAACACTCTAAGTAAAGGAATTGATTTATCATTTTCTTACCACTTTTATTCATCCACATTGAAGGTACAAACACACTCAGAAAAATTAGTTCTCGGCCAAGACATATCTCTATATTGGGAGCCTCAAAATGCATACTTCAATAATAAAACATTTATTTGGGGGTGGTTGTGATGTACTTAGAAGTTAATGAAAGAAAACCGTAATGCAAGTTCTGGGTACCTATAAGGAGGTGTTCCCTGTAGAATTCTCTATAAAAAATATTTTTAAGTAAAATTTTGAGCTTGAACTAATAGCCAATAAGCTAGTGACATTTTATACTATAAAAGGCTCAAATCTAAGTTTGTAAAAAGATTCTCAAATATAAATACAAATCTCCAAATCTTTAGTGTTCTACTCAAAACAAAACAATATTAAACTAAAACATAAAAGAAAATTCTCAAGAAAATTAAAAATAATAATCTTTAAACAGTTGTCTATATTCACAATTTCTTTAGCTCTAACACTTTCTTTTACTTATTATACTCTAGATTCCACTTCTACCAAACCTTAATGTGTGTGCCACATCACTCCCTTTGTGGCTAATTCTAATAAATATGTTTTAGTTCTTTTCATACTTCTAGATTATATTTGAAGCTGCAGAAACTATTTTTTTTAATGTTTATTATTTTTGAGGGAGAGAGACAGACGGAGAGCAAGCAGGGGAGGGGCAGAGAGAGAGGGAGACACAGAATCTGAAGCAGGCTCCAGGCTCTGAGCTGTCAACACAGAGCCCAACAGGGGACTCGGACTCACAGACCATGAGATCATGACCTGAGCTGAAGTCAGCTGCTAAACCGACTGAGCCACTCAGGTGTGCCTTGCAGACCTCTTATTTTTTGAAACACTCTCTTACTTTCCTTTTCCCTCTGTTTTGAATCTTTTCTTCTCCTGTTCATCTCCAAATGTTGATGTTCCTCAGGGCTTAGGCCAAGACCTCTTCTCCCCTCACTCTACCTCCTCTCCCTACATGATCTCATTCACACTGGTGACTTCCAACATATGTCTACAACCAAGATTTTTCATCTGAGCCTCATATCCGTATATGCACATGCCTAAGGAATTCTGAGGCCTCTCTAATATTCTATAGGCCCATGAAATACAATTTAGCCAATGGTTAAACTTTTCAGCTTCCCCACAAACTTACTCTTCCAGTTAGGTTGGGGAATGGGACTTTTAATCAGTTGTCCAAAGCAGATATTTGGATTAATGATAAAACTCGGATTTCCCAACATAATTAAAACTTCCATAGTAATCTTTCTGAAGTGTGTATTATGATCCTACCTCCTTAAAAACCCATTTGTGATTTTCCACTGACCAGGAATATGGCTTATTTTCACATTACATTGAAAACCCTACACCGACTTCTAAGTTTCCAGTCTTGCTTCCTTTCCTCTGTGCATTCATCGCACTGAATTTCCTACTAGTTTCCAAATATGCCAAGAATTTTCAAACCTTTATGCTTTTCTCCACTTAAAATACCTGTATAACCCCATCACAGTCTTATTCATCTTTAAGACTGAGAAGAAACATAGGAGCTAAAGACAGAATAATTCTGTTTTCCCATATGGTTCCAAAGCACTTTGTTCAATTCTCCATTCAACCCTTCTGTATAGGTGTTAATATATCTGCCTCCTAAGCTGGAATACAAGCTCCATGAGTGTGGTTATTCTGCTGCCCTATATCCTTCAAGTTGCATAATTTTACCAAACTCTTGATGCACTCAATAAACTCAACAAATACAGAATTTCAGTAGTAGCCTCCCAGTTCATGTAAACATAGGCCTATCATGATAGCAATAATTACAGGTCAGTGTTGACCCTAAAATAAGCACTCAGGATCCGTTCTTGTTTCTCATTCATGAGCTCAAGTTGTATGTAGCTCACTGGCCCTTTGGAAATAGGGTATTTTTATTGTGGGAATCCTCATTTTCAGGGGAGCAATGACTCCTCTGTAAGCTGATTTATGTGGCTTGTGGAAGACAGGACTTACAGAAGGGTTCTAATGGCGCTTTTTGCTCACTCATACCACATGTATCATTCAGTCATGGCTCACAATGCTATAAAAATGTCTCTGCCTGGATGATGAAATACATCTATCCCAAGGTATGCCAGAGATTTGAAAATAAAAAGTAAATCTCCTCCTTGGGTGGGATCCACATTATCATGCAATTTGTGAGCTTGCCCACGTGAGCCCGTTTCAGGCACTTTTAGATCAGTGGAGCAGCTATTAAAGTGCCATCAAAGCATTTTTGACTCCATAGAATTAATCATGAAATCTGTTCCTGCCAGCTCACTTATCATATTCGAAATATTAATTTAGAGAAAAATTAAATCGGACACCCACCGACAGCAACATTTTGCCCTTCAGAACTCCCCTTCATATTGATTTATTAATGGCTGCCAGAACAGTGTACTAGAACAATTTATTACTTCTTTCTGGATGTTTCTGTATGCTTACAAATAGTCCTTGGGAATGAGAGGTGTTATCTGACAGTCTTTTGACAGGGGTATTTTTCAATTTGCATAACATTTGGAGGATTTATTGGAATTTAAGGAAGAAGTTTCATTTTAGTATCAGTGGCAATGGGTGATTTGCTTCAAGAAGTTTTAAAGCCAGGGTGGTCATTTGACTGTGGTGCAAGTCAGAGATAATATAAAACTTAGTGCATCATGGAATCTACTCTGCACGGTGATGAGGAGCTGTAAAATGCACAAAGGAAGCACAGGCTGTCCTTTTATGAGCTATGTAAATATTCTTTTATTTTTACTTTTGCTATTAAGATCTTAAATACATCAGCACTTGAATACCATCAAAGTATAAATGATCAACTGTGACAGTACATATTCCAGGCAGTAAAAGCAAATAATCCTCTAATCCTGAGACAACTTTACTCCCTGGACCTTAGAAAAGAATCACACTGGGGCGCCTGGATGGCGCAGTCGGTTAAGCGTCCGACTTCAGCCAGGTCACGATCTCGCGGTCCGTGAGTTCGAGCCCCGCGTCAGGCTCTGGGCTGATGGCTCGGAGCCTGGAGACTGTTTCCGATTCTGTGTCTCCCTCTCTCTCTGCCCCCCCCCCGTTCATGCTCTTTCCCCCCTTTCCCCAAAAAAAAAAAAAAAAAAAAAAAAAAAAAGAATCACACTGAGCAGAGCCACAGAACAATCCTTACAAGGCCCAAATTTGCCATCCTATTTGTATAAATCGTATCACCAACCCAGATACAATTGTATAAATTGTATCACCAACCCAGATACAAGTAAAAGATAATCTTGTTTAAGCAATAGACTTTGTGTTCATTCACATTCTTTAATGGTCACCTTTATTCTGAATCTTTCTTCCTGTAGCAAATATTTATGGATTTTTTTTTCTTGATCTCTGTGGCTAGAGAAATACATGGAGCAAAACCACAGGAGACTCTGGAGGTCCACATGTGGTCTAGAAAAGGAAAACATGGTGCTAGTATTGGTCTCAAAATGCTAGTGACTAAAACCAGAAGCCTCCCTTTTCTGTACCACAGAGTTCTGGGAATGATACCAGAGTTCTGCCTCTTATTTCCCTGAAACACATCTAAACTGTAGGCTACCTGAGATACACACTGTTCCAGTGCACTGCTTTTTTGGAGCTTTGTGCCTTTGAACTTGCTGGTTCCTCTTGCTGGAACATCCTTCTTCTCTCTGACAATGCTCATCGATCCTTTAAGACTGTTTAAAATTCACCCTCTCCAAGAAGCTGCATTAGTTTCCTAATGCTGCTGGAGCAAATTACTTAAAACAATACAAATTTATTACTTTACAGTTCCAGAAGTGAGAAGTCTAGAATGTATGTACAGGCTCTTGGGGGAGAATCCATTTCCTTTCCTTTTCCAGCTTCTTGATGCCAGCTAAATTCTTTGTCTCATGGTGCCTTCCACCATCTTAAAAGACATGAAGGTACATCTTCTCATCTCCCTCTCTTTCATCATCACATTGACTTCTCCTCTATGATCTGTGCCTCTCTTTTATAAAGTTGTTTGTGATTAAATCAGGCCCACCCAATGTAAATCAGACTAAACTTCCCATCTCAAAATCTTTAACTGAATCAACGATGCAAAATTCCTTTTGCAATATACAGTAACATATTCATGGGTTCTGGGAATTGGGACATGAACATCTTTAGTAGAGAGGGCATTATTTTGTCTACCAACAGAAGCCTTCACTAATTTCCCACCATAGAGTAAAGCCTTGCCATCCTCTGGGTACAAAAGAACTTTAGCTGTGCACTCCCCTGAATCAGGTACAGACGACTGCCCAGGATACTTCTATATAAAGCATATTAGAACAACACTGTAAATATAATACGTTGGAGGAAATTGTATTTGCCAGAAAACCTTCCAGAAAAGAAGTTTGTTTAGTTAGAGGTAGTACTTCAATAAGCTACTTAAAGGAAAGAGAGAATGATGGGGCTCCGAAGTAATATACTGGCCACCACACTGCTTTCCGAAGAGGACTCTTGTTTATAGAGTGGGGTCTGAAGATGCCAAGGCCATCCTTCTCTGCCTCTCCCAACCACAAACTCAATCCCTTTCCTAAATAAATAAATGTAAAAAAATGAATATACCTTTAAAAAAATATATTTGTTGTAAAGGAAACCAAATTACCAGCCAATGTAGAGGGCCAACACATCCCAGATAGGGACCTATCTATATTGCTTATTACTTTGCTATAAATATCTTCATCTAGAAAATGGTGATAAAAGCTTTTTCCTCATATGTTATTGGAAAACTAAATATGTAAAACGTTTAGAACAGTGCTATACACATAGTGCATGTTTAATACTCCTTAACTATTCTTATTGGGCATTTTTGTGCTGATATGATACCACAATATCATATATTGTGATTTGGTTTACAGGTTGCATATTCTTCAAACCCCAGGATTAATAATTTCTGCAGTGGCTAGAACTTCACTATCCAATACAACAGTGAAAATTGCATAAAGAGTAAAAATCTAGTTCCTTAATCACACTAGCCATATTTCAAGTGCTCAGTAGCTAGATGTACCTAGTGATTACCTTCCTGAGCAGCACAAATATAGACCATTTTCATCATCACAGAAAACACTACTGCTTAACCCATTCAATAAATACCTCAGTATCAAAGAGTATTATAAGATTTTTAGAAGAGACAGAGAAAAGTTTAATGTCTCATAGAATCATTCATATGTGGCAGTCATAGTTTCCTTCATGGTAAATCTTAAAGCCATAATAGACCTGAAATCAAATAAACACAACAATTTTTTTTTTTATTCTAAGATGATGGGGCACCTGGGTAGCTCAGTCAGTTAAGCATCCAATTCTTGATTTCAGCTTAGGTCATGATCTCAAACTTCATGGGATCAAGCCCCATGTCAGGCTCTGCACTGACAGCACGGGACCTACTGTTGATACTCTCTCTCCCTCTCTCTCTGCCCTTCCCCTGCTCATGCTCTGTCTCAAAAAATCAATAAATAAATAAATTTTAAGCTCTAAGATGACAACACAGTTTGGGCTTTGAGGTTCTGATATTGTGATAAAGATATCTTTTTTTGGCCTCCATCCTCCAGCTCCAGCCAACCAAAAACTATTAATCTCCTTGTGGAAATGACACCATTTTCTCATTGTTGTTAAAACTCTGGTTATATTAAGAGAGACAAGAAAAGAGGACACTTACAATTTTGACCAGGATGAACAACATGCTCCTTTATCCTCCCAATATTTTTTAATATTCCACTCATATGTTCTCTAACTAGCCCCAACAGTAGTGCAGAATGTATTCTTATCATAAGTCCTCAGTATGTACAGTTCAAAATGTAGGCTAAAGCAAGAATGGGAAGTATGTCAGTATTCCAAAATTCTATGCCCACTGTTAATCAACCTACAATATTCTCCCCATTGGCTTGGATATAACATCAGAATCTTTCTCAACACAAGTCTCTAGGTAGCATCTATCAAATAGTTGATATTGGCATGTGAGTTCAAATCTACTTGTCATTCCTGGGTCAAAGGGTGGTTTAGGGAACCAAAAGAATCAAAGAAGCAGAGGAAAGCCAATTGTCTTATTTAAACAATGCTTTCTTTAAGGTGCAATCAAGCTTTGTTTCTTTTCCTTTTTTAGTATAAGAGAAATGTTCTTTAACCGAGAACTCAATGGAGCAACAGTGCCACCCAATGGCTGGTTAGATTAGTTTTGCATTTAGCTGTTCCCATTTTAACAGACTATCTTCCACAGATAAAAATGGGAACTGGAATTGGCTATTAGCTGCTTAAGCTCCTATTCACCGTTTTCTAAATGATAGATACACCAAAGGTAGGAGGCATCCTGAGAAATGGAATTGTCTTAAAACAAAACCCTCAGCACGTTTCTGCTATCAAATCAAACAGCTCAACAACAAAAAAGGCTCCACGTGAATTGATAAATGAACAGGATGGATTTTCACCTCTCATTTATAAGTGGGTGGAATGGGCAACAGTTCTCCAACACCTCCCCCCACCCCCAGGTGACCATGGTTCCTTTTTCCTATTTTCTAATAAATCAGTGTGCAAAACATACCCTACTAGAAACATTAGAGTAGGTATATGTATTGCAGCATTTTATATGCAGAAAAGGCATATAAAGGCTATGACAAGTGTTATAAATAGAACTATTATTTAGTTTAAAGGGAAGCAGAATTTACATTTCCCAAATCGGAGACCACTCAAGCTTTGAGATTCAAGTAAGCAAAATAAATCTGAGCTTTTTGCAGTGTGAAATCGAAGCTCTAACTCTATTAATAGAAGAGGTGAGTAATAGATTTCCCTGGTTGGGTGGTGGTGGGTTTTTATTACCCAATCTCCGTGATCTGCATAGCACACCGAACACTTCCAACATGAGGTGACAGGGAGTCCCCAGGCACTGAGTTTGCATGTTGTAAGTGCTGGAATTTTTCTCCCTTGGAGGGACTTATTTGAAGATCTGGAGACATCCCCACAGGATTTACGCCCCAAAAAAGGAAAAAGGCTACTCTTCTTTTAAACTTCCAAACAATCAGAGTGCTCATAAAGTCTTTTTTTTTTTAACTACACTGATATTCTTTTAAAAATATTCCAACAGTTAAACAGAATGAGTTGGGGCTAGGTTGATCTGATCTTTGTTTAGTGCATAAAGAGGTGACATGCAAATATGCATTACTGTTTACTAATGACTGCTAGGATTAATCACTTCTGAAAAACAAATCCCAATCTAGCCTCCATTTGCGGTCAAAGGGCTTTTTTTCAGAACTTTTTTATTCAACCTCTGCCCTCTTATTTCATTGAGTTTTATTTTAGTGACTTGGACTGTGTTTTGTAATAAATACAATTAAATGAAAAATGACTCAGGTTTTGAAAATGAAATGTACAGGCTGAATAGATGCACACAGGAAATACTTTAAATACTTTAAGCAAAGACCAAAAATATACCCCTAGTGAATGTGAGAAGAAGAATATTCAATTAAGTTCATGTTTCTTCACTGAGTCAGTAGGTAGGAAGTTCAATTAAAAGAAGTTCTATGGGTTACTTAGGGTTTCCTTTGAATAATGATTATTTGTTCTTAGAGCTTTGTAATTGTAGAAACTAATTCAATGAAAGGCAAGATAATATGGGCTGTACTGTTTGAGATTTTATATCAGATGACCTGTGCTTGAATTCCAGTGCAGCCACAAATTACTACATAAATATGAGTAAGTTACTAACATCTTTGGGTCTCAATTCTATCTGTAATTGTTAAATACAAACATCAATAGCACAAATCCATAACACTCTTATGAGAATTAATGAGTATTGTCTATGGTGAGAGGATGGAATATTCAGAGACTCTCAAGTCCTCCAAGGTAACTGGAGGGACAACAGAGGTGAGGAGAAAGAAAGACTGGATTTAGGAAGTGACTTGTCTTAGAAATGTAACTCCAGCAGCATCCTAGAAAGTAGTCTCTGAAGAAAGTTAGAGGTAAAGAAGGAAAACAAGGAAGATTGTGGGTTCTGAGTTCAAACCACCTAAATTTTAAAATGATTTCACCACTTCCTACCATCATGATCGCACATGTCCCAATCTCCATGTGTAACATGGGAATAATAATAACAGCATCCCCCCAGAAACTATAGAGGTTAAACTGAGGTAAGATATACATAACTTTCACATACTACATAGCTCAGAGCGAACATTTAGCTCATGGGATCCAAAAATAAAACTCATATTCAGTGTAGTTGAAGTGTTAACATATACGGTTGTGTCTATTCACTGAGGGACACAGAGTTGAGTAATTGTGAAGTCTGCAAAGTTAAATAATGTTTGTAGAAGACAGAACAAAAGAGAACATAATCTACAGAATCTATAGTAAGTTCCTGAAATTCCTAACTCTCGAACCTAGTGATTCCAGTATGTTCACCTCTGCCAGGTAGAAAGCATCTGGGAGAAAATCTTCCAGAGTTTCTAAAGAAAGGAACAAGAATTCTACTTGAGGAGACAGAACATTTACATATTAAATGTCAGTTGAGGGAGGTCCCATAATAAAGACCTAGAGAGGCTTTGCACAGTCGTAAAGACTACAGACTCTAAGCCAGACTGCCTGGCTTGATTACTGACACTGCCTAGTGGTGCTACTCGGGAACTGTGTGACCTTGGGCAAGTTACCTAACTCTACTATATCTTACTTTTCACACCTACAAAAAAAATGGAATAATAATATTTATCTAATAGGAGCATTGTACAAAATTAAGCAGTAAAAATATGTCAGGTACCTAAAGCATATTTAGTGCTAAATAACTATTTGCTGCTGCTGCTGCTGCTGCTGCTGCTGCTACTTCTACCATGAGTAATAAAGGTCCACTAATAAAGGCATCATTGGAGCCAGATGTGTTTCACAACTTTTCTGATATTACAAAGATAATATGGCATGAACCCAATATATTACACAATCATCCCAGTGGGATCTCTGACAGCACTTATATTCAAAAATGGTAATATTACTGCAGTATGAATTTCCACGATTGTTAGCTAAGTAAACACCGATAAAGAGACTCACACAGAGCAAAATCCAATTTTGCTGACAAATGAGTTCAAATGAGGTAAAATTTTATTACCAGATGAGTTTTTAAAAGCTGTTCGTTTCCACAGCTTTCTGAGCTTTGGCTTTGTCGATTTGTACAGCTAGGAACATTTGAAAGATATCGGGAAGGCTTCATAGATGGGTGTATTTTCCTGGTTGGTAAACAGAAGTGGAGTTGCCAGCAAAGGGATTACAGACTCAATCAGGATCCCCTCAACCCCCTCCAAGACAGAAGGACCAAGGGAGAGTGAGGCTGGAGTTATGTCACCTGATCCCCAAGATTGGCAAAGATCAAACAAGGACTAAATTATGTCACAATCTAAAAATGTTAATTCTTTTGGAACAGCCACACATCTTTAGCCTAGTGTGTGTAGCCAGGGGCTGGAAACCAATAGGTCTGGACAACCAGTGGTAGCCTGAGAGATGTGCTTTGTTTGGTGACACAGTGTTTGGTTTTAGGAATGTGGAGACTTTGAGGAGAGTATATACTTGCCATTTGCCACAGATGGTCCATCCCATCACCGTCTAGTGTATCCACCCAGGGGTATTCTCTCCTTTCTATCTCGCTGGTTTCTCTTGGCATTAGAAGTTTTGACTAGTCACTGGCAAATAAAAGAAAATAACTATTTGAAATGAGTTCTGAGATTTCAAATGATCAATTGGGTGGTGAATTCATCTTGTGGTCTCTATGCAAACTGGCAGAGAGGCTTCATCCTAAAATTCAGCTTTCATGATTTCAGTGACCGCCCAAAATACTGTATTATGAAGATGTTTTAGGAGGCTGCCAGGCTCAATGTTATAGAGGAGGAGAAAGACAGCATTAATCTGTCCTATGTCCTACATCACTTGTTCTCAAAATATAATCCAGTGAATAATCCAGTAAGGAACATATGTTTCTTCCCTCTGCTATCCAATATGTTAGTCACCAGTCACATGTGTCCACCGAGCACTGGAAATGTAACTAGTACAAGTTGAAATATGCTGTGAGAGTAAAATATCCACCAGATTTCAAAGGCTTTGTATAAAATAAATTTAAAATATCCCATTAATAAATTTTAATATTGATTACAAAGTATAATCATAATATTTTTATATTGAGTTAAAAAATACATTATTAAAGCTTACTTTTTTTTACTTCTTTAATGTGGCTGCTAGAAAATTTGAAACACATATGTGTCTCATTAAGAGATTCCTATTGTACATCACTATTTTATATTATTCATGTTCATGATGTAGTAACATTAAAAGTGATTTCTGACGCTCATTTACATTTTTGTGCAATTTTTAATGAACTACAGACCCCACTAAATTAATATTTTAGGAGGAGAAAAAGGATTTCCTATTAACTCTGTTAGGAAAAAAGATAAAAGTTTCCAGGATTCTCTCAACATTTATCATCTAATGAACTTCCCAGAGTTCCCTCCCCATCACACATAAGTACCAGTTGGGAATCATTGCTCTAGAATAGCCTATGGGCCAAATACACCAGCCACATATATGTTTACATATTGTCTATGGGTTTCTTTGCACTAAATGGCAGGATTGAGTTATTGTGACAGAGTCTCCAAAGCCCAAATCAGTTACTCTCTGGTCCTTCACAGAAAAAAAGTTTAATGACTTCTGCTCTAGAAAAACAATTCCAAATGGGCATTTCTAAATGAATCCTTGTAACAGATGTTTAGACCAGTTTACAGACACAAAGACTGCTTAGGAAGAAGTCTGATTCATCAGTGATGCAAACCACTAACACATTCAGAAACAAAACATTATTTTCCAGGTTTTAAAAATATTCAAAAAACATTTTTTGAAACTATGCTTTAAAATGAGACTCTAGGGGGCAGTGCTAAGAGACAGGGTTATCTGATGCTGAAATGAGCAAATGATAAAGAGAACTACTTCTATTCGTTTGCTCTCCCAAAGATTGCAGACAAATTCATGCTTTACCATCATATTTCCAACCTAAGAATGGACTTCCGAACTCATGGCAATTACTGGGACCTTCTTTCCATTGATCATATGCATCCTAAACCTCTGGCTGCTTGGCGAAGATACTTTTATAAGTTTCTATGAGAAATTAAGGATATTATACTATTATCTTTGCCAAAACACGTCATTTTTTTTCTTATAATTTGAATCTAAATCTGTTTTTCAGAACCCATTAGTGAAAACTTCTGGTTTGTGCTTTTGAGTCATCATACAAAAGGTACAGAGCTCCTATGTCAAAACTGGCATTACGCTTAGCAAAATAACCTCTGGAGGTCGATAAAGCATTGTTTCACTCTTCTAAGACCTAGTTATCATATTAAAGTTTGCAGATGTTCATTTCCCAGTTTTATTAGCTTTCTTCACAATTGGTTAAAAATGGAAAGAAAAGAAATTACAATTCTAATTGTGACTCTACTTAACTAGTTCAAACTGATTTAAGTCTGAACATCTGAGAAGTCTGAAAACTCGGCAGCCATTTAAAAGTCTATTTGAGCAGTAGATCACAATTCCTTAGAGAAATGGAAAGGTGCTTTATAGTCTAATGCTTCCTTTTGAACTGTATATCACTTTTTCTATTTAGAATTCATTTGAATGCAGAAATCGAGTTAGGTTCCTTTCATTGGAGACACTCCAAATATTTTGACAGTTATTTAAATACCATATTGACAAGCCCATTATATTTACTGGTCCTAAAACAAATAATTTCCACATATTCTAAGCTTTAAAACCCTTTAGTACAAATTATTAAAAGATTATAAAGTGTTTGTGCATTTTTAAGGGGAGGGATTTGTGACTTCTTAAAAAAGGAAAATATTTGAACAGCAGCTATAATTCTAGTATATTCACAAATCAGTCATTAAAATGCATAGAGCAGAGTTGTTGCAGCTGTATACAGCTTTTATTATTCAGACTGCTAAATGGGTGAAACATATATTTTAATTTAATGTATAATGCACAACTCAGAATGAACCAGAATGATTCTTCTTCCCCTCCCTTTCCTAAGGAGAAGCCAGAGATCCTTCACAGGGCTGGTGATAATTTCTCCTGGACAACAGCCAGCTGAGATTTATTGAATATGCCGGCATCTCTTCATAAAACATTCCAAGAGCTGGCAGAAGTTTAGTCAAAAAATCAGCCCATAACATTTCAACTTTTATTCATATATTTTCATGGGGGATTTAATTGCTAAGCCTTCAACTCTGGTTAGCAATTATGACCCAATGGGAACTTCAGCTCCTATAGAAAGTTAATAAAGGAGTGTCTTCCCATATTGTTATTATGGGAATAAAAGACTTGAGTTTGGGGAGGGGGAACACTTAGAAGTCTGGACTAAAGGGAGCTACAAAGAACCACCTCAATACTATTGATAAAGGGGAGGAAACGATGAGGAGGGGGTGTTTATTCTTATTTAGTGACTGTAGTAAGTCAGTGAAGGTATGTTTAAAAGTAAAAAAAAAAAAAAATACATGACATGATTATATCAAAGGTGTTGTGATTTCTCTATTTTAAATAGGCTAGACTCCTGTCTAGAGGATTCATACCTGGAGAATGCTATTGTCTATTTAATGGCCAAACTTTGTCTCCAGCCCTTAGAATGTTATCTTGAGACTCCCTGAAAAATAAAGGCCCTCCCCTAACATTTTCAGTACAACAACAAAATCCCATTTATAGCTTCTCTTGTCTCTACAGGTACTTGTGGTCTATTTTATTTCTTTGCAGAAATGTAAGGCTCTCTCTGATGCAATTGATTCCTTTCTTAAGATCTCCAACAAGCTCTCACTGGAGTTTTGAACTATTCTCCTACAGCAGAAATCTCAGTGGTAGCACTAACTAATTTATTGTGTTTAATCAGAGCCTCTAAAAAATAATTTTCTTATGTCTTTCCATGCCTAGAGATTTATACTGGTGCTTAGTTTCTTAGAAAGGACAGTGCTAAACTGCATGTCAGTTATGTTGGCTTTTGGATTTAGTCATTTTGTGACCATATCAAGGGGGGATTGTATCTTCCAGCCTCATAGGTAATTTCGCCAGAGAGGAACAAATTAGGGCTGAGAGTTTAATGGTCTTCAGAGATCCTGAGCTTGGCTTACTGAATTGCTGGAGCAAACCATGACACACAAAAGCCTTCAAAGCTGTGAATGCCACAGGATTCTCTGTGCTCTCTCAGGCTGCCAACGCTCTGCGGCAGATGCCTGCCAGAGTCTAAAGGCCTTTTCTCATCTTCAAAATATCAAGACTGTTCACAAAGGCCTATGGTAACTTCTAATTGTTTATCATGTTTAAATAATCAGTAATATGGCCGCATCTCTCTGATAACTACATTGTTTCTGAAACATCTTCAGTATTTAGTCATGGTTTATCTACTACTTTATATAAAAGAGATTTGTGGTGTCCTTATAATAAGGGAGATAAACCTCATGATTTTAACTAAATATAAAAGGAATGCAAGACCATGGATTAGTAGAATATATAAATATGCAACCACCTGGGGCTTATATAATTGAAACTGGACTTAACACATGACCTGATGCCTGTTGCTGACAGTACAAGAACACGAGCCTTGATCCACACCGTCTCTTTCACTCACTTCTAGAACCTATTTATTCTTATTACATTCGAATGACTCTGTAGACCAGTTGCCTTGTATGTTCAAAGTTTATGATTTCAGCACATCAATTTTATCACAAGAGAAACAAACAAAAAAAGAACAGGGGAGGTCAGTAAGATTACTTTTACCAGCATCTCCATTCATCTTCCTTTATTCATTAGAAAAATATCTGATCCTAATGTCTTTCAGGTCCTTGCCCGACAGGTGTGTTAGTGTGCTACTGGTCTCATTCTACCTCTGAAACCTTGTTCATCAATTAGCTACTTTCTCTTGCATCCTAACTTCCTAACTCCCTCTCATCTCTTGCCTTCTGTCTCTAAATATCACAAGTCTCTCCTATAAGGAAAATATTTCTTCCACCCAGCCTCAACTTTTCTGGGGCTACTCAGATGACTGGCCTCTGTCCAGCTGCTCTCAGAGCACTGATGAGTATTGCATACATGAGTCACCTGGGACTAAGAAAAGTGATGGTGGTTTGGGCTGGCAGTCACTGTAGCTACTCCCGCTGGCTCAGCACAGAGTGAGCAGATAAAAAAAAAAAAAAAAAAAAAAAAAAAAAACCACCCAGCTCAGGGGCACCTGCATGGTTTAATCTGTTAAGCATCTGACTCTTGATATTAGCTCAGGTCATGATCTCACAGTTTGTGAGAGAAAGCCTTGTGTCAGGCTCTGCACTAACAGCATTGAGTCTGCTTGGGATTCTCTCTCTCTCTCTCTCTCTCTCTCTCTCTCTCTCTCCCTTCCCTGCTCATGTTCTCTCAAAATAAATAAACGTTAACATTAAAACAAACAAACAAAGAAACCCAGGTGCCTGGGTGGCTCAGTCATTAAGCATCTGACTTGAGCTCAGGACATGATCTCAGAGTTTATGAGTGTGAGTTCCACATCAGGTGAGCATGAGCCCTACTTTGGATGAACATGAGCCCCACTTCAGGTAAAACACAAGCCCCCGTTGAACCCCACTTCTCTCTCTCTCTCCCCCCCATCTCTCTGCCCCTCGTGGGATCCTCCCTCTCTCTCTACTTGTCACTCACTCGTGCCCTCTGTCTGTCAACAAAACAAAGCAAAACAAAACCCAACTCATGCTTCTTCCCTGAGGAGAGAAAGAGTTGGACAGAGCATCCAATGTCCCATTATCTGAGGGCTGCCTAAATTGGCTTCACTCTTGCTTATCTAAGAGTGTTAGTGGTCCCCAGCAAAATTTAGATGCCTGGGGCTACTAAGAACAAAGAAAGCAGATTGGACAAGCAAAAACATTTGAGAACCCCTAGAATCACTGCCCAGACTGATTGCTGAGGGTATTCTGCATGAGTCGAGTCCACAAAGACTAGGAGAGATGGCTATTTTGTGTAGTGCACACACCAACACAGAGTTAATGAAAATGAAGAAACAAGGAAATTGTTCTGAACAAAGAACAAGGTAAAGTTCTAGAAACTGACCCCCAAAATAGAAATATATTATTTACTTGACAGAGAATGCAAAATCATAAAGATGCTCACTGAGATCAGGAGAACAATGCAAGAACAAAATGAGAAAATAAAAAGATAGAAAATTTACAGAAATTATATACCTGAAGAGTACAAGCCACTTTCAATCACATCTGAGTTTATGTTGATGATGTTACTTTTGGAAAGAATGGGGGCTTGTTGCCAGAGGAATCAACCTATGATTAGAGTGTTGGATCTTTTGGCCCCACCCCCATTCCCCCACCTCCAGGTGAAGAAAAAGGGGCGGGAAGTTGAGTTAATCACTTGAGCCAATGATTTAATCAATCATGTCCATTTAATGACACCTCCATAAAAACACAAAAAGATGGAGTTTAGATAGCTTTGTACTGTAAACATGTGGAGGTGCTGAGATGGTGGCACACCTGTAGAGAGCATGGATACTCCACACTTCTTTTCCCATATCATGCTCTGTGCATCTATTCCCTATGAATGTTCCTGAGTTATATCCTTTTAATATAAATTATTAATCTGCTAATAAACTGTTTCTTGAGTTATACAAACCACTGTAGCAAGTTAATCAAAACTGAGGAGGTCATAGGAACCACCGATTTATAGCTGGTTGGTCAGAAGCACAAATACCTTGGAAAGAACAGAAAAACAACAGAAAAATCAACAAAATGAAGAGCTGGATATTTGAAAAGATAAACAAAATTGACAGACCTTTAGTTGGACTAAGAAAAAAAAGAGAGAAGATCCAAATAAATAAGATAGAAAATGAAAGAGTAAACATTGCAACTCATGTCCCAGAAAATAAATAAAATAAAGATCTCAAGAAATTAGTCTAAACAATTATATTCCAACAAACTGAATAACCTAAAAGAAATTAATAAACTCCTAAAATAAACAACCTATCCAACCTACCAAGACTGAATCATGAAGAAACAAAAAATCTAAACAGACTGATTACAAGTAAGGACATTGAATCAATAATCAAATCTTCCCAAAAAAGAAAAGCCCAGCACCATATGGCATCACTGGTGAATTCTACCAAACATTTTAAAAGAATTAATCCCAATACTTCTTTAAACTCTTCCAAAAAATTAAAGAGGAAGGTGCAATTTCAAACTCATTCTTTGAGGCCAGCATCACCTTGTATAAAAGCCAAAGACACCATAAGAAAAGATAACTACAGGCTAATATCCTTGATATAGATGCAAAAATCTTCACTATTAGCAAATTAAAATCAACAGCACATTAAAATAATCATACACTATGATCAAGTGTGATTTATCCCTGTAATGCTTGATGGTTCAACATTTGCAAATGAGTTAACGTGAAATACCACATTAACAAAATGAAGAACAAAAATCACATGATAATTTCAATAAATGCAGAAAAGGGATTTTACAAATTCAACACCCGTTCATGATTTAAAAAAAAAAACAAAAAAACAGAAAACCTCTCAACAGACAAAGTGTAGAAGAAATGTACTTCAACATAATAAAGGCCATTTATGACAAGCCCAACTGTCCAAAACGGTCACACTAATGGCCACAGGTACATGAAAAGTTGCTCAACATTACCAATCATCAGGAAAATGCAAATCAAAACTAAAATGAAATGTTATATCATGCCTGTTAGAAAGGCTATCATTAAAAGACAAGTGATAAAAAATGCTAGTGAGGATTGTAGACAAAAGAGAACACTGTGTACTGTTGGTGTGAATGCAAAATGGTGCAGCCACTATAGGAAACAATATGGAAGTTCCTCAAAAATTAAAAATAGCATTACTGTATGATCCAACAATTCTACTTCTGGGTATATGTCCAAAAGAATTTAAGTCGGGATCTTGAAGAGATGTTCACTGTAGCTCTATTCACAATAGCCAAGTTGTGGAAACAACCTAAATGTCCACTGATGGATGAATAGATAAAGGAAATGTAGTATAGCATACAATAGAATATTATTCAACCTTAAAAAAAAACAACAAAAAAGGAAATCTTGCCATATGCAACAACATGATGAACTTTGAAAACATTATGCTAAGTAGAACATCAAGTCACAGAAGGACAAATACCACATGATTCTACTTACATGAAATATCTGAAATAGTCAAACTTATAGAAGCAGAGAGTAAAATGGTAGATTCTAGGATCTGGGAGGTCATGGGAGGGTTCAATGGAGAGTTGCTAACCAATGGGAATAAAATTTCCATTATGCAAAATGAATAGGTTCTGGAGATCTTCTGTACAACATTGTTCCTGTAATTAACAAAACTTTATTGTGTACTTAAAAAATTATTGACAGGGTAGATCTCATGTTAAGTGTTCTTACCACAATATATATTTTTTTTAACACTAAGAGGTAGGCATTGGTATCATCATTTTCTTATTAGGAACCTAAGGCTTACAGAGATTAAACACTTAACCTAAAATTCCATGGCCAGTAAAGTAACCATGTTCACTAAAGTGGCAGCATAAATTGCATGCATGTACCCACTTGGCTAAAAGGGAAATGGTAACAGCAGAGGACTATGTCTTCTGTTGTTGCTTGTCAGTTTGTTTTGCTTTGTTTCTTAGCATGAGTAAGTTGAAGGTGCTCTGGGGAAGACAATGCCTAATTCTGTTTTCTAACAAAGGTATGAACTTCTAGTCAGACCAAGGAAGAGTGAAAGGCAGTGACTACGGAAAGGTAGAAATTTGAAAGCATCTCCAATCTTTATACACACTGTGTTGAGCTTTTCCTACTCAGATTCTAAGTGAAAGCGCTGAGACTAGGTTTCTTTTTAGGTTTGTCTCTTTTTGATTTTGCTAATCAGTTTAGTCTGCATCCTTTATACAGTACCTAGTTTGGTGTCATGCTTAATGTTTTGTTCTAATTGATAATAAAGTAGTTAAATCAGAACCTTGAGATTTAAGTTCTCTATCACATTGTCTCTCCCCTCAGCCTGATTGAAACCATGCTCATTATCTTTCTGCAATTAATTCCTTATTCCTCAGGCTCTTTCCTGTTATCCCAAGGGATGAACCTTCTGGAAAGAGGACTTCATGGAGATGATTAGGTCACATTGCATTCACCAATTAAATGATAGTTAGCTATGGATTTCTACTGAGAGATGTAAATGATTAGCAGATCCTTTACAGAGACAGCTGTTGTTCTAAGAGGTTACCATTTTATAGTCTGGTTTCTAGAGAATTACTCAGTATTTTCTTAAGGTCAGATGGGATACCATAGTACTAACTATTTAAGAGGATAAATCTGTATCTTATCACCATTAGAGAGTACTTTCATGACTACTACTGAAGTTCATCATACAGACACAAATGTTAAACTTTTTCATGTATGAACCATGTAATGTTACAAAGAAAAGTACACCACAATCTCTTCACTTTTTGCATTTCTTTAAGCCCTCACTAGAGCTTTCTCTCTGTCTCCCTCACACACACACACACACACACACACACACACACACACGTGCATACATGTATGTATACACATATATATGTACATGTACACATGTATACATGTATTATCTTTATGAACTGCATTTCATGGACAAACATTACGTGTTCTCAGGAATAAAGTGTTTAATCAATTTGCAGCAAAAATTATTTCTGAATAGATAAGCAATATGAATATAGGTTGACCTTAATAATAAAATGTCTCTAATTAGTATGGCTTTATTTATTGCATACTTCTTTCTCTCACACTCTATTATATATTCCTAATTTTGCATAATTGAAAATAAATAGTTTGAGATTGGATTTGAAGCTTCAAGCAAATGGCACAAAACTGTAAATAATGTGGTATTATATAATATTGGAAGCATATGAGAGAATTTAGGGTGATACACAGACAACTGTCTTTATAAGGTTGTATATTTATTTCATGGATGATAAAAATGTACAAAGCACAAAACATTTATGATTTTATATCTATAAATGCTTAATATAAAGCTAAGTAAAAATTGCATTTAATAAAATATTGTAGATATGGAAAAAAATCGTGAAAGCAGTACAAAAATATTAGGGGTAGATGTAGGAGTAGAAAACAGATTTGATTCAGGAAGAGAAAGTACCAATAATAGTTAACATGTATATGGCACTTTTATGATATGTCAAGTGTTATTTAGGGGGCCTTAGGTCCATTAATTTATTTAGTGTCTGCAACAAGTCTAAAAAATAGATACCATTATTGTCTTCATTTTCTAGATGAGGAAACTGAGGCACACATTTGATTTAAGTGACTGGCCCAAGGTCATGTTGGAAATATGGCTCCAGATTCTTCATTTTTAACTTCTAGATTATACTCTTTTAGTTTTTAGTTAATAGTCAATGCACTGGGGAAGGATAAAAAAAATTATACAATTTAATACCTAATCATAAAAAAGAAAAGAAACAATAAGACATCAGAGGATACATTATTGGGTCCCCTGTGCTCCATACATTCTTTTCATTCCTTATTGGATCTTAAAATTGAACAGATGGAAATATCCCCTCAGAGTACTTAAGTTATTCTGTAGTTTTCAGAGATAGTTAGAAATACATTAGGGAAAATGGCCCTTTGTGGACACTCTTTGTTCTAAGGACCAAAAGGTGTCTAATCAACCTGTAGAGAAAACTACTTCTGAAGTGATTAACAATATGAACATGATTGCCCCAAACAATAAAAGACTATCATTATTATGACTTCCATTTATTTATTGTGTGCTTGCATGTAAATCCTTGATTTGCATAATCATATTTACTTCTCACAACAAATAAAGTTTATTATAACCCCATTCTATAGAAAAAGATTCAAAGGTCCAGAAAAGTTAAGCACCCACATGAGAAGTGGGTAGACTCAGGATCTGAACTGCCTGATTCAAACTTATGCTATTTTATGTATATGTAAATGATGCCAGAGTATTTTCTTAGCTTTTTCAAAAAAATTAATTCTATCTGCAAATTCAACAATAACTTCACTGCATACCTTTAGAAACAATACTGCTTATTTTAATACTCCAGCTAAAAAAAAAAAAAAACACCTAAATATGTAGCCATCCAGATGCAAGAGGATCTCCTTGCAAAGATTTGGTTTTGGTTTTTTTTTTTCAATTTTTTTTTTAACATTTATTTATTTTTGAGACAGAGAGAGAGCATGAACAGGGGAGGGTCAGAGGAAGAGGGAGACATAGAATCTGAAACACGCTCCAGGCTCTGAGCTGTCAGCACAGAGCCTGATGTGGGGCTCGAACCCACAGACTGGGGGATCATGACCTGAGCCGAAGTCGGACGCTTAACCGACTGAGCCACCCAGGCGCCCCCAAAGATTTGGTTTTGTATATCCCATAAATTAATACTAGCTATCCAGCTAGTATTTTTATTATTTGATTTTAAAGAAGGAGAAAGAGTGTGTGAGTGGGAGAGAGGGGCAGAAGGAAAGAGAATCTTAAGCAAGTTCCACACTCAGCACAGAGCCTGAAGTGGGGCTCATTCCCACGACCTTGGGATCATGACCGACCAAGAGTCAGATGCTCAATGGACTGAGCTACCTAGGTGCCCCTATTTATGCCTTTGAAAATATGACTTTTACTAATTCAATTCAACAAATGCTCAAGTGTCTACCAGTTCCTGATGACAAGGAACCTACCATCTTTGTGGGGAAAATTAACAGGTACATGCAAAAAGAGACACAGTTCAAGACCACATGCTACAGAATAAACTGTATGGAATAAATAGATAATAACATCACTTTCTATAAATCCTTCAACAGTAGAAAGAGATCACTGTGTCTCAGGTATATAATGGCAATTGTAGTGAAAATTAATTTTCATTTTCACCACTTTTGGAATCCCCTTTCCTCTGTTTTAGCATACAGTTTAGATGACAATAGAATTATCTGGACTATGTCTCTTTTCCCTCCACTATTAGATGGGAATACTTAGGGAATAAAGACAAATTCTCAGTCACCTTCATATTGTACTTGATAATGATGGCTAAGTGTTAACTTTTATTGAATATTGCTCATAGCACCTTAATTAAACATCCAATTCTTTAAATCTGCACAACCACTCCTTGGGTAGGCACTATGATCACTACATTTTACCGATGAATAAAGTAAACCACTTGCTCAAGACACAGACTTAGTAAGGGGCAGAAGTGGGATGTGAGCCCAAGCCAACTGAAAGGAGGTGCTTAATAAATGTTCATCAAAGTAATTTAAGCAAAATCTGTTTCAAGATGGTATTCACAGAGGGTATCAGTGCCTCATATTGGATAAATAATTATCAGGGACATTGATCCGGGTTAGGTAGCCCTCTTCTTCATTCCCAAGTAAGCAAGGTCATGGCATGTTAATATAAATATGGCAACAGCAATGTACTAGGATGGTCTACAGAGTGAGTATTGGACTCATGTACAGTCCTGATACTGCAAGACACCTTTTACATTCCCCCACAGATGCTGGAAGGTATAAGTAAGTATGTTAAAATGGGGTCTTGACTTATTTGACCATAACAATTTATGACAGGAAGAGGAGGAGAGAAAAGGGAAAGGAGGAGCCATTTATTACTGGGCAGTTACAGGCATTGTGCTCCGAGCTAGGCACCTCACATATATTATTTTATAAATCCTACAACATCCCTTCAAATTTTGAAAACTAAGGCTCAGTGACATTGAGATTATTCAAGTCCACATATCTATCAAGACTGGAAACTAAGCCTGTCTGAATCCAAATCCTTATTCTAACCACTAAAAACAGAAATTGTATAACCTTATACTATTTCTCAAATACTTCATGTATTCTTTCTTTAAAAAGCCACACATATTAAACAGCAAGTATATATATAAGATATGAGACATTCATAAATGTCAACAACCATCATAATTTGCCTGAGAATACCACCTAAATTCTGAGAACATCTGTCTGTGATATTAAGCATCTGAGCAGTGTTTGAGAGTATGTGGTATGCTATGAAGACTAAGGATGCTTTTTAAAAAGTTGAATTATTAGAAAGAAAACCATTCTCATTATTTTGAAGTCAATATGTACTTACTAAGGGGTGCCTGGGTGGCTCAGTGGGTTGAACATCTGACTTTGGCTCAGGTCATGATGTCACAGTTTATGAGTTCAAGCCCCTCATCAGGCTCGCTGCTGTCAGGGAGGAGCCTGCCTCAGATCTTCTGTTCCCGTCTCCCTCTGCCTCTCCCCTGCTCATGCCCTCTCTTCTCTCAAAAATAAACAATAAAAAAAAGATGTACTTACTAAAGTCAGAAACAAAATATAGCCCATCGTGCAAATGAAAGGTATTTGTTTTGTGATTCACATTAGTCTACCTGCAATGTGCACTGTCCAAAAGTGGAAGAAAAGATGGTCCTTGCTCCTGAGGTGCTCATTATTGTATTCTGAATTTAATAAATAGCCACCATCTGAAAAAATGCTGAAAAGGAATTATTTTGCTGAAAGGAATAATTCAAGCTACATACATGCTATTTTTTATTGAGGAGAGAGCAGCGTTAGCTAATGGATACCCACTATTGGAAAAGAGGGCATTTCAGTTTAAAGGATATTGATATAGTATAGTCATGTTATCATTAGCTTGGAAATAATAATAATAATAATAATAATAATAATAACAGTAATAAAACCTGGGTTCAGATCCTGGTTGGCCTCCCTAGTGCCCATCTGTGATTTTTGGCCTTCCTGTGTCTACTATCTATTCTTCTGGTAACAGCCTCTCCATCTTGCTTAAGAGATCAGTCCACCTTTATTCTAAGTCATGTGTTTAGAGAAAGGGATGTACCTGACCCCTGCTCCCATGACCCAAGCATAACCCTCTTAGAATATTCTATCTTGTGAACATCAAAGATGGCTATGTGACTCTAATTGATCCAAATCAGAGGAAGGCCCAGGACTTTTTAGGAAACTGCTAGAAATGGAAGTTTTCACTTTTACTGGGGATGTTTTCCCAGTCTGTCTGTGGCAGCCATCATTCCACCACAAGAAGGATAGTCTGCCTGAGAATGGAGCCAACACGTGAGGAAGCACTGATGGGTAACAAAGAGAAAGACCTAAGGAACATCATTTGGGCTCCTTGAATCAAGCCTTTTCTAAACCTAGAAGTAACTCCTAAGTGTTTGATTATATAAGTCAACAAATGACCTCTTTATTTTTGTTCTTACATAAATTTAACTTTGGTTTCTATCACTTGCAACCAAGAGTGCTAATATGGCTAACTACCACTGGCATATCCTTAGAAAAGTTATCTACTTAAGATTTTTGTGAGAAGTTTTTATAAAATAATGTATGTAAAAGATTCAGCTCAGGGATCAGCACAATTTATTACTGGCTGACTGGAGAGGTATTTGCTGAAGAATAATAAGCTGAATCAAGAGTTCAGAAACCCTCACTCATATGGATGCCAAACAGACGTGCTACAGAGGAGGGGGCCAGCAAGTGTGATAACCTTGCTCTCCTACAGGCCCTCTCTTTTCTCAGGCCAGGAGAGAGTAGTTTGGAGTCTGAAGTGACAAGGCTAAGAACAGGGAGGAGAAATGGGTTAGGTCGTGTCCATTCACGTCAATCACTTTCACATTCCTAAGTAGAGTATTTCAAATGAAAAGCCTTAGACATACAAAAGAAAACAAAATAGGTCACCTGGACCATAGTGAGTCTTTCAGGAAAACTTGTTCTGGTACAATCAGGCTTAAGTGAACTGCATTGTATAAAGCTATCATATGACTTGAGAATAACACCACTGGAAGTAATTTGGGACTTTCTGTTGTAGTTCTGTGGCCTATTTTTCACACCTCTTTATTGTAGAGAGAAATTTAATAATGACACAAATTAGTCTCATTATTTCCTTCTGGTGTATAATTTGATAGCCAGCAATTTAAGCAATGTGTTTATATTAAAGTATTGTTATATTTAAAGATATTTTTGAAGTCCTATAGAAATTAAAACACATTTTTACATGTTTATTTTTAATAAATAAGGTCAATCCCATCACAAAATCAACGTAGTGAGACTAGGAAAAGGGGAAAAGAAAAAAATCACTTACATGTTTTGAACTAAGATCTAGCATGTGTATTTGAAGGAAAATTTCAAATTGCTATAATCTAGCTATTAATAGTACTTTGTTTTGTGATTTCTCAAAAAAACGTGGATATGATATCCTTTTTTATATGTTTGTAATTCACCTAGGAAATTTTAAAACTTTACATTTGTAATGCCAACCAAAATGTTTCAGGGTCTTCAAATACTAGAATTAGAATAGAATTAGAATATTATAATTAGAATACATTATAATAATTCTTGTCATTTATATTTTTGTAAACTCATTTTCAGAAGCATAGCAGGATATTCAAATGGAAAAATCACAAGGTATATTTTTAGGTTTGGTCATACCACTAAAAGGAAAAAAGAAATATGAATATAAGCAAAATGGTTCAGGGACAGTCATATTTATTGACTCCTGCTAAAATAAATTGAAGTTTTGTGAAAATAAGAGAACCAAACTGACGATGTTTCAGGTCGGTTTAAGTGTTTTTACAAAACTGATTCAATTAAAGAACTAGGTTGTTTTAAAGGACGGTCACAAATTAACCACACTACAACAAATATTCATACACACATTCACATGCGTGCATGCACACATATGGATTTTTTTCTTAAGCAGGCACAGATAGATAAACTGAAATTCTTTTCATTTTTGTAAACCATTTAACTGACATATGACTGACAGAAAGAGGTACATATTTAATGTATACAATTTGATAAGTTTGTAGATAAGGATAAACACAACTGGGATTCTTTTAAATTGTAGTTTTAGAATTTCCTCTTTAATTATACAAGAGGATTTAACCCAAACTGTGGTCCAAGCCTCAAATTTAACCCCAACTATGACTTTCTTTAATTCATTAAATAAATATAATAATTTCTAAGCAGCACTCTCCAACAGAAATGTAACAAGATACATGTGTAATTTATTAAGTTTTTAGTAGCTAGATTTTTTTAAAATCAAAAGAAACAGGTAAAATCAATTTTAATCATATATCTGCACAGCTCAATATATTCAAAATATTATGATGTCAACATGTAATCAATATAATATTAATGAAATATTTCACCTTTTTTTGGTACTGTCTTTGAAATCCAGTCTGTATTATACACTGAGCATGTCTCAACTCAGGCCAGCCATACCATGCTAGTAGCTTCTTATTCAACAGTACAGTTCTAAAGTCACCAGTGGCTCTTCCTCTGACGATTTCCTTCTTTGAAAATTAATGTGCCAGAGCAAATGCACACATCTACTCTCTCCCTGCATCCCTTCTCAACTATGCTCATTGGGGAAGGCCATTAAGAGAACTAAAACTCTCAAAATTCCAAAACACAATCCGAGGACTATTTGGGGAAATTAAAGGGTCCAACAAATGTGGATAACTGAGAGAAGTGAAATGAGGGTTTAGATGTATATCCAATAATCTACCCAGTCTAGTGACTTGACACTTCAGCAAATTAGATGCCCCTGCATGTTCACTAAAACACTAAACATATAAAGCTGTCAGACGAAAGTGCATTCATTAAATTCTACCAGGCCAAGAAATGCAGGCTTTAAGTTTTGTACTATAGCAATTTGAGTTTCTAATTATAACAGCAGTAATTTTAGATCATATTGGTTATGAAAGAGTTCAGAACTTTCTTAACACATTAGTCAAATACTATATATACATTTGGACTACAAACAAATATGAGAATACTGACATATTCTCTGCTCCCCTCCCACTTTCCCATCTGCAAACTAGAGAAGGTGGCCAAGGAGCTTTTCCAGATGTTTTTCTATCTTGGATTGGAAATAATGATGCAGTTTCAAAACCCATAGTCCTATGTCAAATTGCTTGTAATCCCAAGTGGAAAATCACATCATCAGTTACTTATAATCATAGCAACCCCTCCAATAAGCTTATATTATTCTTTCTCTAAAATATTATTTTGTAGATCATCTTAATATATCCTTTAAGTTTCCATTTTTTCAATGCTTTGACCATATCTTACTTCACTTGCATATCTAATCCTTCCCATCTCTGTCTACCCCTGAGAAGCACCAAAGTTCAGTAGGTGAAGTGACTGTGGTGTAATGAAAACCCATTGGCTGCGGACTAAAGCCAACCTTAGTTTGGTACCTGCCCCTGCCATTAATAGTTTAATGACTTTGTGGGCACCTAGGTGGCTCAGTCAGTTAAATGTCCAACTCTCCGTTACAGCTCAGGTCATGATCTCACAGTTTCGTAATTTTGAGCCCCATGTCAGGCTCTGTGCTAGCAGCATGAAGCCTGCTTGGGATTCTCTCTCTCTCCCTGTCTCTCTGCCCCTCACCCTCTCACACTGTCTATCTCTCTCAAAATAAATAAATAAACTTAAAAAATAGTGAGTGACTTTGGGCAAGGTACTTAATTTCTCTGATTTGCTTCTTACTTTTCAATGGGGATGAGTTCTGATGAATTCAGAATACCCATCAACAAGTAACGGCACAAATGCTAATTTTGGCTATTTTTACTTTTGTTCTTACCAATATTAACCCAATAATCTAATTTCTAAAGGATCTCAAAGTTCTTTAAAGAAAATTCATAAAGGTTTAAAAAATATCTAAGTATTATCTATATCTTTATCTCTCTATATAGATATATGGATATATAGATATCTATATATCTACATCTCTATGGAGATAGTGAGAGAGATATTCTCTCTTTTTCTCTTTGTCTCTTCCTCTAACTTCAAAGTTGGTCAGTAAATTAGACAGCTATCACATGTTGTCTCCTCCTACTGTATTCTAGGAAAGTAATTTTTAGGAATTGCTCTCTGAGGTATTAATAGTATTTTTAAAATTCTATTTCAAAAGGCTTGGGAAATAAATTTTATATGTATAATTTTGGACATTTTGGGAAGCTTTTCAAGATATTTAATTTGATTAAGGACTCCAGAATGTATACATACATTATCAACATTTTCTAAATTTACATGAACACAGAATCTTTTCTGTTTTGTGGGACTGGTATTCCACAGATCATACTTTGGGAAATGGTACTTGCATCTAATTCTTTTTTTTTAACCACCTGAATTATAAAACTGTTTCACCATCTTAGACTGCATATTCTTTATAGTTCTTGCACTTTTTCTCTTCTTTCTAAATCAGAGGAACAAAACCTTTCTTTGATTCCAATCTTCCTGAAACAACTTTGTGCCAAGTTCCAAAATTTTGTTAATCCATAGTCTCATACATTCTACTATATGTATAGAATTCCAAGTGAAGAAACAGTAGAGACACAAAATAAAGAAATCCAAGTTTTCAAAAACATTCTCAGAGCTTCAAGTTTAAATAAAATTGAATATCCCAGGTTTAAATTAAAAGTTTAGAAGTTGCTAATAAAAAATTAAATGAGGTGGCTTGTGAGTTTAAGCCCTGCTTTGGGCTCTGTGCTGACACCTCAGAGCCTGGAGCCTACTTCAGATTCTGTGTCTCCCTCTCTCTCTCTGCCCCTCCCCCGTTCATGGTTCATGTCCTCTCTCTCTCTCTCTCTCTCTCTCTCTCTCTCTCTCTCAAAAATAAATATTAAAAAAATTAAATGAGAAAAATTTTAAAGTCACATAATACCCAACATATGTAACTGAATATCTACTTATAATAAAACCTTATATAAAAATATCAGTTTTTTAAACATTAAGATTTAATTATTCACTAAGTTGCTCAAAATCACAATTTTAAAAGGAACCAGTAAACTAAATGTATGCTAATGTATTGAACAGTATTCAAATTACTTGCAAAAGCATATTTCTCAAATCAATTTTAAGATGCCACACATTTGGAAGGTATTTAATTGACATTTTTCTTGGAAGATACTCAAATGGAATGCAAATAGCCCAATATACATCTTAGTATGGTAGCCTCACTCTCTTAGTCTTTTTTAGTCTTTCTATAAATATCAAGAACTTTCTGAGTCATAATAGATCAATCATCATTGGATAAGATAACTCCTGTTCATGCTCATCTTGAGAACTATCATAAACACCTGGACTTGTTTCTTTCACTCTTTTTAGAAAGAATTACAATTCAGAAATTTTCATGATGCAAATTATAAATGAACTTAAAACCAGTAAGAGAGAGAAAGACATAAATGATTTGAGGTGAATCTACTCACCTCTAACAAGGCGTTTGAAATGTAAGACTATATCTTTTGTTCTAGTATAATACAATCACCAGGAAAAGCACTGTAATTTTTCATAATTTAACTAAATTTGGAATATTAGCCTCTTCCTATTCTATAACGTCTGCTTCAACTTGAATGGAATGCTAAGTAAGCACAGGAAGATTGGTAGATGGTAGATAGGTAAGTAGATAGATACAGAGATATAGGCTTCAAAAATGAATCTATTTTTCTACTAATTTTCACGAAGTATATTATTTAGAATAGAAATCTGTACAGAGGAAGAGCAGCAAAACAGTAATCTATAATTCTGTAACAACTTTCTCAAAAGACTTCAAAACATTTTTTAAAAGTTTATTTATTTTTAAGAGAGAGACAGAACATGAGCTGGGGAGGGGCAGAGAAAGAGGGGGACACAGAATCTGAAGCAGGCTCCAGGCTCTGAGCTGTCAGCACAGAGCCCGATGCAGGGCTCAAACTTAGAAACCGCGAGATCGTGACCTGAGTTGAAGTCAGATGTTTAACCCACTGAGCCACCCAGGTGCCCCGACTTCAAAAGATTTTTATCTGTGAAATACGTAAACCCATTTTTCAGATGTCAGATTGAAGGCATAACATAATGCCAAAACCCTGTCTGAGATGCCGAAATTTTAATCAATGATTTGTCTACGAAATGCCTGAAAAAATAAATCCAGAGGAAATCAAATGGATTCATTGATTTATTAGTCACTTATTTTAAATTACTGGCTCTTTAAAAAAAAACCTCTTATGTTGATAGCCCATTTACTTGACATGAATTAGCCTATACTTAATATTATTAAAAGCATGCAAGATTCATTTGGAACTGAGTTTATGACCTAAAAGATAACTCAAAGCCAGTCAAATATATAGGAATATGCCCTTTTAATATTCCAAATGGTCAATAGTACCAAAATATTAGTTGTCACTAAATGGAGGCACAATGCAGATTTTGTTGCTTAAAGTTAAGTTTCAATCTAAGAATCTCTAAAGAGCTCCAAGGCTCAAAAGCTTCTAGCTGCTTCTAGAGCTCAACTGACACACAGTCATGCCAAGCTGAGAGATAACTGCCAAAGGGTACTCTGAGCAGCAGTAGGGAAAATCAAATCCAGGGGTCCCATGCTCTTATAAATGTTTTCATCTTAAAAACACCAAGAAAAAAATTCTTTGCTATATGTCAGTCCTCAAGTATATTTATTATTTCAATTTAATAAGCATTTACCTGGTAAGAAACCAAGAGCCCAAATGAAAATAAATGATACTTATTAGTGAATAATGGTTTGTTCCAGTCTCTGGGTCTAAAATAAAATAACCTCATCAGAAGATAAATACTAGCACTGCCTTTGGAAGTCAACAGGTAATGGTAAATAAGAACAAATGGAAAGAAATCAGGAAAACAGCTTAGAGAGTTGGGAGATTGATTTTCTCATGTCAGTGATATGTTCCATTTGTTTCTAGCTCATTCATTGGCTAGCAAAATTACACTAAATATAAGAATTTATCTGCAGTGTATTTGGGTACATTTGAATCATACATGGGACCTATAAGAAGAAGGTAAGAATTTGATCATATCGGAAAAGATTCTGATAGGTATAATTTCTGGGAATGAGAACTGACAGATATCCATTTCTACAGATATTATATGATCTTAGATATAGTAGTAGTTTGGTCATGGCATATCTCTTTCAGAGAAATTGCTTTCAGGCAGTAGGTTGGCCTCAAACCAAATATATCTTTAGAGAAATGTCAATCAGAAATTTGTAATAGACATCCAGAGATCTTATTCAAGGTGTTTCTAATTGTAATTATCATCATGCGACTGAGGAAAAAGACGGACTACATTTAAAGATCTATGATTATCTAATGGAAGTCAAGGTTAAGAAATAAGGTTGATTCTCATAAAGGCTGAGAATCAGAAACCAGAGATGAGTCATTCATCTAGTATTGTCTCCCTTCCTCCCTTTATATAGCCTGTGTCTGCTTCTATTACCTGATTTTCTTCATGAAATGGCTCTTTCTGCATACATGCCTTCTCCCCCATACCCTGCAAAATAAAACATGCCACAAAAGTCAGCAGTAATTCCAGAGGTTGTCATTTACTAAGTTCAGACTTATAACTACAGTAGAAGCTAAATCCTCTTATCTGACTTTATTCAGTTACATGAGCTGACAAAATCAGCATAGAGAACTAAGAATATTATATATATATATTTTATAATATACATTATATTATATATAATACATAGTAATACATATATAATACATAAATATAAATATGCATTATAAATACATGAAATATATACTCAATCATTATAACTTAACTTAAAATGACTGTATGTAAATCAAGCACTTAAGATCTTGAAGCTGAAGGGGAGGGGTGGGGCACAGTCTATACCTCTCCCACCTAGGTGCTGGCTCACTTGCATGGAATGTTGATGTAGAAAAAGGTCCAAGGGCAGCATCTCATTTCCTAACTGGACAAAAGTATGGTCTGATGTAAGGCTGGTTGCCATTGCTTCTCTGGGGAACTTACTAGAAATCTTTGAAGGGTATGGTAGAGGCCTCCCCAACTGCACAAATCTCTGACATCTCTTCTTCCTTTCTCAATCCCCCATGAAGGCAGCCCAACTCAGATTCTTACCTCTGGGACAATTTTTCCTGACATATGAATATCTTTGTGCAGTTTTGGCAAAGTAGCTCAAGTAGCTCAAGTTCATCTATGCTGCCTCTGGAGCCACAGGAAGCTCACAACCCTTGATCAACAGCATGAATTTGGAAATACATTCTTGGACTTTGAAGACTAGTTCATTAGAGACTTTTGCTTCTGTCTAAGCCTCAGAATGCTCACTCCTAGGAGAAGCTAGCTGCCATATAAGAAGTTCAATTACTCTGAAATGGTCACGTGGTGAATTCCAAGGTTGATATCTAGAAAGGCCCTGTAAAGAGAAGAAAGATGCCTGATGAGTTTTAGTCCTTCTAGACATGTGAGTGAAGAAGCCATCTTGGACATTCCAGACCCAGCAGACATAAAAATGGAAAAGAACCAAGGAATCCAGTCACTGGCCAGTACTGAAGCATTAGGTGTATGGCCACAACAGAGCCACCCCAGCTGAAGCCCAAATCATCACAGAGCAAAGACAAGTCACTCCCACTGTGCCCTGCCTCATCTACTGACACACAAACTTGTGGGGATAGTTAATGGTTGTGGCTTGTACCACTGAATTTTAGGATGACTATTACATACCCATAGATAACCAAAACAACTATTACAACCCTGACATTCTTTTTTCATTCTTTTGAGATATTTACAAACATATTTGTGGATGGCTGAAGTTCCTCAATTAGTGATTGCAAAATGAGGTTATTTCTCTAAAAATAATTAATCTTACTTCAGCTGAATTAGCATGGGTTTTGCTATCATAATGACTTAGTTAAAATATATAGTTTTGAAAATTAATAGTTTTCTTAACTATTAATTTCTCATTTTATTTTACTTATTTTTGGTTTTTATCACGTTATTTATTTTAGAGAGAGAGAGACAGAGTGCGAGTGGGGAGGGTCAGAGAGAGAGGGAGACACAAAATCCGAAGCAGGCTCCAGGCTCCTAGCTGCCAGCACAGAGCTTGACATGGGCCCAAACCCATGAACCATGAGATCATGACCCAGGCCAAAGTTGAACACAACTAACTGAGTCACCCAGGCACCCCTTATTTTACTTATTTTAAAAATGGAATAATAGCAGTAATTTTATGGTATTCTATGGGAATTCAATAAAATATTATGCATATGGATGCAGCCACTATGGAAAACAGTATAGAAGTTCCTCAAAAAGTGAAAAATAGAACTACCATACAATCCAGCAATTCTCCCTCTGGATATTTATCCGAAAAAAACAAAAATATCAATTCAAACAGGTATATACACCCCCTATGTTGACTCCAGCATTATTTACAACAGCCAAGATATCCATCAATAGATGAATGGATAATATATACATTTTAATATAACATATATATATATTTCACATCATACATATATATATATCACATATATATCACACATATGCACACATGTGTGTATGTGTATAATAGACTAATACTCAGCCATGACAAGGAATGAAATCTTGTCATTTGTTGACAACATGGATGGACCCAGAGAGTATTATGCTAAGTGAAATAAGTCAGACAAAGAAAGCTAAATACTATATGATTTCACTTTATATGTAGAATCAAACAAAACAAAACAAATGAACAACCAAAACAGATATAGACTTAGATGCAGGAAAACAAACTGTTGGTTACCAGGGGGGAGTAGGTGTTGGGGATTAGGTGAAATAGGTAAAGAGTATTTAAGAGGTACAAACTTTTTGCATCTGCTTTTAGACCATTTAGAGTAAGTTTGAGGAATTTTGTCAGTCATTCCCAAGTACACCTTGTTCTACCAGAAGGAAATCACTTAACATTTTGAAGTTACTTCATTCTTATTTGAAACATTTGTGAAAAATAACTTCACATACAGGAAAAGAAAGTAAACAGAGATAAATCACTGAAATTTAATCTGCCACAGATGCAATGAAAAGAAAAAAACTGTGGGGGAAGGGTAGAAGAAACTCGCAAATATTTCAATCAAATTAACATCAAGCATAAGTTAGATGAGACTGAGAAGATAATTACCTGCCTAAAAAAGCAATTAAATTAAAGTTCTGTCTCTTTTTTTTAACAGCACATGCTGCTGTTAGAAAGAAATAGTGGAAGCATTAATTCTGGAAATATAGCATTTTAGGATTTACTTTTTCTGGAAATACTCATAAATATGAAAATAAGAATGTTTGGTGTGAAGGTAGAGCCATGCATAATCAAATACTGTGCAAGCAGTCCAACCTCACACAGCCATCCCATCTCACTAGATCTTGAGTAGATATTATTATATTACCTGCCCGTAATAAAATGGTTCTTTTGAAGCAAGTGTTAACTTCCAATAGTTCCTTCTGCTTTATTGGAAAAGCAGAGTCTGTGAATCCTTTCTGGATAATTTTAGGCTGTTCATCTCAACTGATTATTCATTTTACTTGAGTCCTTCTTCAAGAGGATGTCAAGGACTTTTATTTTTGTCATAGAAACCATTAATTTGCATTTGAAAGATGGGAAGTTGGGAATAAAGTTTTCAACTAATTATAATCAGTGGCTATATCTCTATGCAGAAGACTGCATAGTCACAAAGGATCTAAGAGGAGTAATACATCTGTTTTATTCCTCTTTGTGTTTTCATCAAAATTATGGAGATTTTTATTAGCCTCCTCCACATTTCATTTCTCATCAATTCCTACCTTGATTTTATATGTGAAACATGCTTGGTCTTTCAATAGTCAATATTTCTAATTCTCTCTCTTATAATTAAATGGTTTCTTCCTCCCCCACTTTAACTTTCTTTGTTGTTTTACTTTTCTTATTGTGAGAAAAAGTATAGGATAAAAGATGGATCTAATGAAAGTGGTAAGTAAGAATATTTTATAATTTATATTTTAGCAGAAAGTGAGACAACTACATTCACTGAAAATCTCTACTGAAATAACAGGCAGAGTATAAGTAGCTAATTAATATTTAAAATCACAATTAGCTTTAAATTCATTATATCTTTGAAGGAAAACTACATTTAATATACAATATTGTTAAAAGATAAAGCAAACAGAGGTACTCTGTGAAATAACAAAATCAAGCTTCAAAGGCGAGTCATCTATAAACATAAAATGAGAAAACTGAAAAATAATAAGGAAAATAATGCGACAATGATCAGAAGCCATACAATCTACAATAGAAGAAGAGTGTTGAGTAATGAAAGCTTAATGTAAAATAAAAGTTATTGCAACAAAACAAGTTCAAATTTCAAAGGTCAAAATATAGGCAAGGAAAAATTCTCATGACAGAAAAACAAAATTAATATAAAGTAAGTTTTGGTGAAACTGCTCAGATAAAACAAAACAAAACAAAACAAAAAACCTTGAAAAATCACAAACATCCATTCAAATTTAATCAAACCATCTTGAACTCAACCCAGATCTCTACATTATATTTTAATAATGTACACAGAAGCTTTCTGGAACACAGCAAAATTAAATTTTTGGCATTCTTAAAGAGCAAAGAATATGTGCAATATGATCTTCTAATTAAATTACAAAGATCAAAACACAAAAAAATTCCAAGCAAATTCCTGAATATAAAAATAGGTAGCATTTTAGGATTGATTTCACATAATAAATCATGAACCAATATATCAGCACACGCTTTCGTTAAAAATGTACCAAAAGAGACTTTGGATCCGATATCCAATAATATACTTTAGCCACCATATCTGCTCTCAGAATATGCTAATAGCATTTGACCAACATTTTCAGGTCAGAAGTGCCTCCAACTCCACATTTAATTATTATAAAATAAATTTAAGTTGATTCCAAACTTGTATGTTTTATGGTCTAATTTTAACTAAATGAAATTAAAAAAATAAAAAACATTTTTCCTCTCAATCTTCTGGCTCCATGGAGTCCCACTGAAATCCATAAGAAAAACAGCGACTACAAGAGAAGACATGTTCAAACACTGTTTGATTTCTTACCTTTGGGATTAGATTGGCAAAGCCAAAAGCAAATGAATGAGAGAACTATTGCACTAATAGATACTTTAACTGTTTCCCTTGGAAATGGCAATGAGACTAATAATAGCCTGCAATAACAATAATGAATCCTATTAGCTTTTCATGATGATGACGATGATGATGATGATTATCCTAGGTTGAAAATAAGATTACAAGAAAGAATATTATGCAAGATGCTCTCTGAAAATAAATGAAATACGTTCTCTTCCATATGTACATTTTTTCCAGACAGTGTGCAAGGTAGCAGGTATTTCTTTGGTACATAATAACAGAAATATCATACCAATCATGCAAATTAAATTCTGGTTATTGTTTCTGTGAAATATATACTAGGAGCAGCATATATACTTTCTTTTCCCATATCTGTAATATTACTTCTTATCTGTAAGTCAGAAAGAAATCCTCTTGCCTCTGTCATGGAGAGAAAATAGCTCATATCTGACAATGGATTAAGCCATCTTTAAATTTTGGCTTTTCCAGGGAAAATTCAGTGTGCTCAATTCTTACCCTAAAATTTGGGTTTACATATACAAAACACCTAAATTCTAAACCTCCTAATAATACTGCTCACCTCATGCCAATACATTTGTTCAAAAACGGCAGTCCTGTTTTCAGTAAAATTGATGTCAACCATGCAATCCTTCAATGTAATAACTTGATAAAACAGCAGGTGGTTTTATGGCATTATCATCACAAGTCACTATTAGAAATATTGATAAAAGTTCATGTTTCAATAGTGTAAGTTATTTTCTTCTAAAATAACGTGTACTGTGTATGATTAAGCAGTCTTTAATATTATCAAACTCTGGGTGCCTGGGTGGCTCAGTCGGTTGAACCACAAACTTCGGCTCAGGTCACGATCTCACGGTTTGTGAGTTCGAGCCCCGCATCAGGCTCTGTGCTGACAGCTCAGAGCCTGGGTCCTGCTTCTGATTCTGTGTCTCCCTCTCTCTCTGGCCCTCCCCCACTCATGCTCTGTCTCTGTCTCAGAAATAAACATAAAAAAAATTTTAAATATTATCCAACTCTGGAGAACATCATATATAGCCTTCCATCCTGACTGAACTCCAAAACAGAGAATGGATAATGAAAAAAGGAAGCTGGTGTTAACAGTTTGGGTAACTAATTAGAAATGTGTCACCTAAACTTTAGGCAATATTTTTCTCATATTTTAAAATCTCTTCCTATTAAATGAAATTACTGAATGTAATTAATTGTGGCTTTCCTTATAATCACATAAAAATCTCCCCCCTCCACCCACCCCCAAACATTATATACATCTTTCAAATGGCATATATTGAGGCTTGTCTGCCTTTCTCACACATCAGAGGAAGGCTGTCCAGTTTAAAATGAAATGTTGGAACTTGTGTGGGGTAAATCATGATTTGCTCATTCAAAAAATGTCTCTAGGGTGCCATTTCTTTTCTAGGCATTCGTTCTGAATGCTTATCTCTTCTATAGAGCTCAACCCTAAAAGGGCTTATAGACATTTTCTTTTTGACACTTGGAGCTGCCCAGAACTGTGTTAGTCTCTATGTGGGGGTATCTTTTAGATGGTGACTTGAAAGAGGGAAAAATGAGTGGTGCAAAAAGAGATGGGCTGTAAATTAGTAAAAATGAATTCAAATCCTGTCTTTGTTTTGAGGTACATGGTCTTGAGCATATCATTTAACCTACCTGGACCTCTGTTTCCTTATTTGTTAAACTAGTGAGTGACAAAGATGACCTCTGAACTTTGAAATCATAACATGCTTCCCTTTAATCACTTTTATGACATCTTGTTTATGATTCTAATTTAAGCTTTTTTTTTTTCAATTAATATTACTATAATAGATTTCCAATTAGTCTACATTTTCCATTCCTTCTACTGCTCACCACCTGGTCTGATGTCCCTATATTTGCTTCCCGAAGCACTGTTTCACCATGCCTACACCAACGGTTCTTAATATTGATGATTTCGGGATGAGTGAACACTTGCCACATGTAAGGGTGGGGAGGGTGGTTGCTAGCTGTTGTTTGGCTGAAACCAACCAATGGTTAGCCGACAGACAATAATGTGGACACAATGTTGCCCATTTTTAAAAAGAACCCAGAAATCTAGATTTTTATATGAAATCTACTAATTATAAAATCTTATCAAATTATTTTTAAAAGCTGAACACCCTACTTGGATCAAATAAAACACATCTTTGAGACTATTATATCCCATGGAGTAGCTGAGTGCTTGAAATCTCTACTGTATGGCTTCTAGTACATTCCCAAAAACCCAGAATTTTCACTGTGTCATCTGAGTGGCATCAGCATAAATCCAGCAGAAGACTACAACTATCCAACTATCATAGATTGGCAATTAGTTCAACCTACTCATTTACATGCATGTAAACTGAAATCTAAATAATTGAAATACCTTTTCCCAAGGACAGATGGAAAATTGGTAACAAAACTGAAATAAGAATCCAAGTCTCACCCTCCCAAGTAAAATTTCCGTACCTTCTAGCTTTCCCCATCACTTTTCCAGTATGTCTGATTGATAGAAAAATTCCATGCTTTCAAATTGCAAACATAAAATTCTCATTTATGGAGCTACCATTCCTAGGATCATTCTGTACATTATTCATCTTGTTCATTTACATAAAATTCACCATGGAATATTAAATTATACATAAATTATAATAAAAATGTCATTCATGATATACATCCACTATATATACACACACGTGTGTGTGTATGTGATGTGAAGTTTATCTTATTTTATACACACATACACATGCACACACACACAATGAGGCTTTTAACAATGTGAGTTCTCCTCATAAATTCTTTACCTCTGTGTACACATAGGACAATACCATCATTACATTCTCCATTACTATGAAAAACATCTTGCCCCTTCCTAAGTTCTTTGCCTTTTGGGCCCTATTTGAATCACAGTGGAAAAATGCTAATTATGACAGCTCAGTAAAATTACTTGGATAAGTCAAAACGAATCCATTCTTTCAGATGCCTTATCATTTTTAACCAGTGTTTTGAATGTGATTTCTCAAGTACAGACTGCTATGAAAAACATAACTAGTTGATGGTTACCCAAAAAAATGGAGGAAAAAGTAGAATGGCAACATGAAATTATCTTCACTTTTTTTTTGTAACAAGTGTTGCTGCATTCAGTATTTTTGAAGCCACATTATTCAACCACTATAGGAGAAAAGGTACACATGGGTCCTTTTTATAGTATTGCTTAGCAAGAACAAAATCTATGAATAGTAGAAATGAAGATTAATATCTCTGGGAACATTCAATTTACTTGAAACATTTGTAATCTCATTAAATCATATGAATGTGCTCAGATGTAGGGGACCCAGAAACTGTATTCCATTTCTTCTCCTTCTTCTCCTTGTAGCAAGTGCTAAATCAGAGGATGAAAACTAGGAATCTACACGTCAAGTCTGGTCTGTACACATTGATGCATGTCATATATACTTTTCTATTATTATCACTATTACTATTGTTGAGATTATTCTTGAAATTATTAAGTTGTCCACTTTGAAAAATCAGATATTATATATGCACTGGATTCTGACTTCTCTTAAATAACTGAAAAATCTGGAATGTAACCAAACCTGTCACCCATGTCCCTTTACATGGAATGCACACTTCCACTTCAACACAGTCCTCACCTTTTTTTGTCTCCGACATTGAGCCCAATTAGTAATTGCCTTATATCCAAACCTCATCACTCATTTACTTTACTTATGAAATGTTGGTAAGGATTCATAGTTGTGAACTTTTGTTTTAATGAGTGTTATGCTTTAACAAAAAGACAGTAATTTAGGCGTGTATATACAACTCTAAAACAATCAGTGATTTTTTTTAATGTTTATTTATTTATTTTGAGAGAGAGAGAGAGAGAGAGAGTACACATGTGCATAAGCAGGAAAGGGGAAGAAGGAGACAGCAGGAGGGGGAAGAGAGACAAAGACAGAGACAGAAACAGAGACAGAGAATCTCAAACAGACCACAATCAGTGCGGAGCCTGACGTGGGGCTAGATCTCATGACCAAGAGTTCATGACCTAAGCGGAAATCAAGAGTCAGATGGTTAACTGCCTGAGCCACCCAGGTGCCCGGCAGTTATTTCAATATATAAAAATAAGAGTTCACACCAAATTAAGCATTCATTTAAACAAATTTCCCAACCAATTCATTCTAAGTGGTAAACTTAAGTGATGATTCTCCATGGATTTCTTGCATCTCTGCACATATCATTGCCCTTTCATTCTAGACAATCACATTTAAAACATTTGTATAGTGAACAACTTGTGACGATAGAATATCTTCATCCTGAGCAAAGGACAGTTAGGTTTAATGCCTGTTATAAATGATGTGGGATCCCTCAGCTCAGAGTGTGTCTTGTAAAACAACTCACTCTGTGCAGACATCAACTTGCGACTATTTATTTTGCTCCTGCCTGTCTTCTGCAAACATCCATGGAACTGTTGCAGGCTAACTTGTTATCTTATAAATAAGGGAAAATCTCAGACCCTTCACAGCTCTTGACAAATTACCCCATTCACTAATTTTTTTATGAATTAACTAAACTTAAAGTTTAATCTAAATCTGATTTCAAATGTGTTCATTACTCTTACCTTCATATAAGGAAAAGAATTATATATCTCCTACACAGGTGTCAGAATATTCTGGGTGAAATATTCATGATCAGAATACTGATACTGTAGAGGTGATATGCTATGGTAACAATAAACACAGGTTTTCCAAACTAATGGATCATATTTTAAATCATGGTTCCCCCACCTATTAGCTGTGTTAATTTTACACTGTTGCTTCCAGTTCTTAAGCCTTAACTTCCTCATGTATGAAGTTGGGCAATAATTCCAGTCATAATGTAGTTTTAAGTATTCAATTCAATATTTGTAAGATATAGTAGAAAAAATATTTTGCAAAATTCATGTAGTAGGGTAAACTTGTTGACAAGTTGTTTCTTGCTACTAACAATGCAGGTGGAAGGAACAAAATAGAATGTGCAAATTTCCTTTTATTTTCTCTGTCTCTCTCTCTCTCTCTCTCTCTCTGTCTGTCTGTCTCTCTCTCTCTCTTCTCTCCAATGTTCAGGAGAGTATTCAGGCCTGCATCTCCAAGTTCTAGGTCTTTCTTATCTCTAGAGGGTATTTTTTAAGGTTATTTTTTAAAGGCAAAAAAGTTAAACCCTAACAGGCCTTTAAGCCCACTGGCAATGGAATGTTCATTTGGGGAAACAAAGGTGAAGGAATAGGGGCATCATTTCTGGAACCAGATACTGTGAACAGAGGAAAAGCTGAACTGGACCGAAATGTATGTTCTTAAGGTAGCAGATGTAGCAAAGAGTTAAGTTTGGGGTAGAAATAAACTGGACTATGTAGTCTTGGCACCTTGTTGAAGGCCCTCTGGCAGAGTTGAAGTGGTTCACCAGTGGAAAAGTCTGCCCTTAAATGACCATGTTGGCCAAGGGAAAGAAAGTTGCCAAAGTTTCAAGTATGGATTTAAAAACAAAACCCTTCCTAATTTCATGCACTATACAGGAAGAAAAAAGATTATCAATTGAAAATGGCTGATATAAGACCTCTAGCCAATTTTGGAAGTAGGACCATCAACCTAGATTTATTGTGACTTAGAAAAATACTTTATCTTGGTGTTTATTTTATCAAGATCATCATAGAGAAATTTAAATTTGTTTGGCAAAGTGCCTAGAAAATAGCATGTGCTCAATAAACTGGAGCTTTTATTATTAGTATTTTTATCCTAATCAGTATAGGCCATTCTTGTTCAAAGATCTAAATTCTGTGACACATTTGGGTTTTTTTTTCCTCAAACACTTGGAATTTTAAATGTTGTAGGAGAGGGGCGCCTGGGTGGCGCAGTCGGTTGAGCGTCCGACTTCAGCCAGGTCACGATCTCGCGGTCCGTGAGTTCGAGCCCCGCGTCAGGCTCTGGGCTGATGGCTCGGAGCCTGGAGCCTGTTTCCGATTCTGTGTCTCCCTCTCTCTCTGCCCCTCCCCCATTCATGCTCTGTCTCTCTCTGTCCCAAAAATAAATAAAAAACGTTGAAAAAAAAAAATTAAAAAAAAAAAACTGTTTAAAATAAATAAATAAATAAATAAATAAATGTTGTAGGAGATCATCAAGACCAACCTTTTATGCAAGGTAACAACTATGTGTATAACTTCTCTGACAGATGCTTATATGACCTCTGTTGGAATATATTCATTGACAGGTTTTTCATAGGGTTTTGTTTTGTTTTGGGTATTCTTTGTTCTCACCCGCCTGTTTTTAAAAATATAGTATATTTCAGAAGGGAAGAATATCAATGTCCCAGATAAAGATCATTTTCATGCCTATACTTTGTCCTAAAATATACGGAATAGTGTATCTACAAAACAAGAAATATATGGGAACAATGAATTTTAGTTCACTCATTAAGTGATCTGTATATTGAATCAAAAGTGTAGGTAAACTTGTTCTTATTTTTAATGTTCCATATCCACATATGAGTTTTTAAGTGCACAAAACTTGGGATTCTCTATAAATGTTATACTGACTATAAAATGTTTTTTAAATCTCAAGTATTATATAACAGAGTAGAATAAAACGTCATTGTAGAATAAAAAGTCATTGTATCTGACAGATCATCCTTGATATAAAGTAATACAAATCTCAGTAATAATTGAAGAAAAGACCAAAGAGGAACAAAACCGTCTAATTTAAAATTTATAAATTAGCCCCCCCGCAAAGTGTTCTGGGACTTGAATCTAATTCAAATGGAATTTGGCACGAGACTTGAGGATAATACACAGGCCTGTTGGATATGAAGTACTGTGGAGGATGAAAGTTCACCTCCTGGAGGTCTTGGTGACGGATCCTATCTACCCAATACCAAATGGTAAAAGAAGTCATGTTTACAACTGAGGGATACAGAAATCACTCACACCACATTCACTTAATTCGCACATGCTCTGCTGAAACCTTGTGAAGTCATTCTATTGGGGACAGGCTTAAATTATAGGTGGTATATTTTCTGTACAATGAACCTGAGTTATTAAAAGCACTAACTAATCCTACCAGCCATGTATTGTTAGTTAAATGGTGAAACTCATTCTATTTTCCCACAGTAAATTTTCAAGCAATTTCAACCAAATGAAGTTATCTCAATCCACTGCACTTTTTTTTCTTTGGAGTATCTATTTTTACTCTTGCTGAGGCATTATGGGTCATGCACAGATGAGTTAATTTGGCTCGTCCTTTCCTCACCTTTAAAGAGTTTTAATCTCCTTAGGTAGAAGCTAGAGGGACTATTGATAGGGACACAAAATACTTACATTAGAAGGCATAATATGGAAAGGACCATTATCTAAGAAACTATGGGTTTCTCTAGAACAAAACCTTTGTCTTATGTACCAATGTATTCTCCAAGCATAAGGTCCATGTGTCTGTTGAATGAAGAATTTTTAATTTAAAACTGGAAAAAAGAAAGATTGATCAAAACTGGGTACAGTATAAAAAAACAGCGGAAATATCTCTAAGTGTGACTGAGGGAAAAAATCACACAGTAAGCATTTGGGCTGGGTTTTGGAAGAATAAAGATTTGACAAGTTGTTCTTGAGGGAGAGGGTACTTAGGAAAAGGAATTCTGCACGAGCAAATTCCTGTAACGTGGGGAAGAACAACACTAAATGCAATGAAGAGCAGGGAGCATCTTTGACTGCAAAAGTTTAGAATGAGCTGGAGAGGTAGCTCTCAGAGGTCTTGTGTGGAGATTTCACCTGATAGAGGCCCAGGTAGTAAGCATATGCCTTGTTTTTGTTTTCATTTTTGTCTGACCTGCATCCATTTACCTTATTATAATGAGAGTGTTCTAGTCTGATATGCCTGGCAATACCATCTTTCCCCTGTTTGTTTAAAATTTTTGAGGCATAATTTTAATTCAGTAGCACACCAATTTGTAAGATAGAAAATTGTTATACGTGTATGAATAAATGTGTAATTGCCAACCACATCAATGTCTAGAACCTCTGTAAACCTTATACTCTCTGCCTACTAGTACTACAACAAAAGAGATTATGTTCACCTTTATTTCCATACACAATTTTTGTCCATTTTGAGTATCATGTAAGTATAAACTTGAATCTTCAACTCAACCTATGAATTTCATCCATGCTGCTGTATAGCAGTACTCTATTCTTTTTTTTTTTTTCCGGAGGGGTGGGGTATAGTATTCCATTACATAAATATACAACTTATGAATCCATGCCACAATTGGTGACCATTTTGGTGCTTTTCAATTTGGACAAATCAAGTTAAATTTTTGTTAGGACTAAAATCTTCAGACAGAGCGACCATATGTACCAGTTTACTTAACTCCCACTGTATGCCTATTTTTCTGGCATAATCATTAACTGTGTCCCTCTTCCATTTTAGCCTTAAAAATGACATGGTTTATATGATAAATTATATGCTAAATCAATGTAAAAATCAGATGGTACAGTTTATAAATACATTATTTTCTGAAATGAAAGACCAAGAATAACCACCACTTACTATCACAGCAGTTGACTGGATCTGTAAAATAAAATTTAATTAGGGGCATCTGGGTGGCTCAGTCAGTTAAGGATCTGACTTCAACTCAGGTCATAACTCTGATCTCTCTCTCTCTCTCAAAAAAAAAATCATTAAAAACAATTTTAAAAAAATAGAAATTCTGGGGGGAATTCACATTTTTAGTTTTTTTGCTCTGTGGCCTATTCATTTCACAAATATACACTCCAAGCCCAAGAGAACAGAACCCACATCACAACATTTCACATTTCACTGAAATCATCAGCAACATCTACATGTTTGCTTTTTTCTTTTTCTTTATAAAGTTCTATTTACTTTGAAACACTTCGCAACTAGACTTGATTTGGCTATTTTCCTTTTATTCAGTGCATTTATTATTGATGCTGTTTTAAATTATTGATTGTGCTATTTATTTGGTATTCCCAAGACTTTTAAATAAAAGGATTTTCCCCTAAGTAACTCACACTTAACTCTGTCTCCATCTCCCCTCTAAGCACTACTTTAATCAATTATTTCTACATACATTATGTATTTCATTTATCACCAACGAACTGTATACTGAGATACCTGTTTTTATTTTTTTCTTGAATATATTATATATCCTGGATCCCATACTTAAGTGTTATTGATTTTTATTGTTATACAGGAATGTCACAGATATAATTTGTTGCCATTAAAATCGTATTACTAACGATTACTTTTCAATCAGTTTGTGAAATTTAGCCTATACACACTAGAAGGCATGAAAAATTGGCAAATGGTAAAAGCTTGATGGTCTTCCTTAACAAGGTGTTAGTGTGCATTCATAGCAAGGTATTAAATGGATTTAGTGCTTCAAAGAGGTGTGCAAAAGAAGCCACAGATAAAAGCAGGAAGACCAGTTAGACATAAAATTTTGAATGATACCTTCCTGTCTTCTGATGAAAGAAAAAAAATTTGTATATGTCTCTTAAACCAATAACAGAAAGGAAAAGCTGCTTTCCAAATTTAAATGACTCCTTGAATTTGTAGTAGTCCAGTAGGAAAATTGGTGGTAAGACTTGCAAAAGTAACAACAAAGAAAACTTCCTGATCTCTGTTACTGCTGAAGGCTAAGAGCCTGGAGCCTGCTTCAGATTCTGTGTCTCCCTCTCTTTCTGCCCCTCCCCCATTAGCACGCTTTTCCCTCTCTTTCTCTCTCTCAAAAATAAGTAAACATTAAAAAAATTAAAAGAAAACCAACACTATCTAATAGTGTCTGTTTATATATTTATTACAGAATTATTTTGAGATCATTTTTCTTTATTGTTTGCTGTTGTTTCTCCTCTTTTCTACCTTGCAACAAGAGTAACCTTACAGCATCTCAAACTTCAAAAAATACAAACATACAATTCGGTCACTGCCAGACTTCAGGGCATCTAGAGATAAAATTATTCTTTCCTTGTGGGTTTTTATTAAATAAGCAGTGTGCCCATGTTCTGCATTTTGAATTTCATTGGTGTCATTGTATCCAATGTTCTTTTAAGTTAATCCAATTGATCAAGCTCTGACAATGGATCTTGAAAATGAATTGTGGCCTGCATCTTTAGGTATTCTGTCCAGGAAATTTTCATACTACCATGGTCAAAATGCTGAAATTTTATAGGATGCATTTGGAGTCTTCACTAAATTTAAATTTGTATTCCCCATCTCTGCTTGACTTCAATCAATAACATTTCTAGACTTTTTAATGGCTTGAAAAACAGTGTAAGGTGTTTTTTCATAGGGAATATTCTGACATAAGGTAAGTAAATCAAACTCTATCTCTCTTGAAAACATGTACACTACATAGATAGTCCTCATCCATGAATTCTTGTCCTTGGCCATTCAAACATGTCTTTGGGGCATTTTACAGCCCTCCTCTCATACTCTCTTTGGAAAAGATTCCAGTCATTCCTGATGTTAACTGATGTCATTAGTCAGAATCTTTTCCTGACCAACCTGTGACCAACCTAGATCTTTTTTTTCCTCCAGTGACAATGACTTTTCTTCCTTTGAAAACATCAGGACAACTTCCTCCAAAGGTACACAGTGTTTACTGGAAAGCACATATTTAACAATAAACAATACTTAAAAGAGTGAGGAATAGAACTTTCATACTGTCTGTGGGAATGTAAAACAGTGAACCAGCAAAACCATTTCTAAGTATAAATCCAAGAGAAATAAAAACATGCATCCACCAAAATCATGTACTTGAGTGCATTATTTACAACATTATTTACAACACCCAAAAAAGTGGAAACAATCCAAATGTCCATTAACTGAGAATGAATAAATAAAATGTGGTATATCCATATCCATATATTTGGCCATAAAGAGTAAATAAAGTATGGATACATGCTGTACCTGGAATGAAATTGGCAAATACTACACTAAGAGCAAGAAGCTGGTCACGACAGACAACATACTGTATGACTCCATTTATATGAAATATCCAGAGTAGGTAGATTTACAGAATCAGAAAGTAGATTAGTGGTTCCCTAGGAAAAGGGGACTGAGAAGGCGTAGGAATGAGAAGTGACTGCTAATGGAAAGGGACTTTCTTTTTGGAGTGATGAAAATATCCTAAAATTGACTGTGGCAATGGCTGTGCAAGTCAGTGAAGATACTTTGAATTGTATACTTTAAAAATGAGTGAACTATATGATAATTAAATCATATGTCAAGCTGCTACATTTTTAAAAAAAGAGTATAATAATAGTATGAGATATATATGTACATACATACATATATATTTTATTACCTAAAATAACCAGCTTGAATATTTATTTATCCAACAAACATTAATCAAGTACCTAGAAAAACCAGAGGAAATACTAAACATTAAAAAATGGTAGAAATACTAAAGGATATAATGAGATTTTAAAAAATGAAATAAATAAAATCCAAGTAAATCTAGAGAGTAGAAAGAGATATGGTGGATCTTAGGTCAAATTTTTTTTCTATATCAGTTAATAGCATGGTAACCTCAAACTGGACACTTAACCTCCCTCAGCCAAAGGCCACCTGGCTCAGCTAATTCCCTTCAGCACAGCAAAAGCAGTCAGACTGTTCTAACCTGTCTTCCACTCTAGAACATTTGGGTAGTTTTTAATGTTTCTGACAATTATAGTTTTGAGACTAAAATAATAAAACTTTTAGAAATTATGGGGCGCCTGGGTGGCGCAGTCGGTTAAGCGGCCGACTTCAGCCAGGTCACGATCTCGCGGTCCGTGAGTTCGAGCCCCGCGTCAGGCTCTGGGCTGATGGCTCGGAGCCTGGAGCCTGTTTCCGATTCTGTGTCTCCCTCTCTCTCTGCCCCTCCCCCGTTCATGCTCTGTCTCTCTCTGTCCCAAAAATAAATTAAAAACGTTGGAAAAAAAAAAAAAAAAGAAATTAAATTTAACCCATTTCATTAGTCTATATATTTTTTAAATATAAAAAGAGAGAATATATAAACATATTTGCCATACCTGTATACACTACAGCAGAAAAAAAAGAGTGTCTATAGCAGAACAAGATATAGTGCCAAATTCACAAATTGCATTTCTAACTTTGTTCCTATCACTACTGTTTTAATTAAGATATTTTATTTCAGTCCTGATCAATAACAAATAATTCAAATTTGTTTTTTCCCAGGAGTGTTGAATTCAACAATTCTCATTTTTTTTTGTTTTTCTCTTATTTTTTTGTTTTCAACCCACAAAGCAAGCACACCAAGATAAACATTACTCTTCAGTTTGCAGAAAGCTATGCTCTGGAGTTTGACAGACCCAGCCCAAAGCCCAGGTCTGCCTTCCTGTCATTTGTCTTGTGACTCTGGCAAGTTACTTTACCTTAGTCAGTCTTGGTTTCAGTGGCAAATGCTGTAAGTTATCTTCTCAATGTCTACTCTCCCCTTGTCCTTAGATATAAATGCCAATTAGTTTTGGGTATCAGTGTGCCTAATTAACACTCAACTTCAGCTTTAATCATTGAGAAATAAGAGGAAGTTTCTGTGTGGGACTTCCAAGAAAGCCTTCAAATAGGGGCAGAATCAGCTGGCATTCCATTTTGGTCCTCTGTTTTTCACCCTTCTCCTATGTAGCTTATCTAGAATCTAGACACAATTCTTGGAGGAGCAGCAGCCACACTGTGTATGAGGAAACACATCACACACTAAGGATGGCAGGCAAAGCAGGAAGATGAAAGGATTTCTAACAACACACAGCAAATGTACCAGCTCTGGACACATACTATAGACTATCTCACTTGCTTATGCTCTCCTGTTTTCTAGGCTTTCCACTGCTTGCAGAGGACCACATAAATAATAATTGTACCAATCCTTATGTTTTTTGATTACCACCATGCTTAGCACATGGGAAGTGCTAAAAACTATAGATGATTAACGTTATTAGCAGGGATTCTATTATAAACCTTAATTGATAGACATCTCTGAGATACCTAATGTCTGAGGTAAGACATGAGTGGGACAGAGACATGTAATATATGGACCAAACACAGAGATATATATTTTAAAATCTGACTGGTTTCTAGTTACACCTTCATTCAGCTAGGGAAGGCTTCTATAGTATACACTTAACCTTGGAGGTACTGCCATTTTCCCATGGTTGCAAAGAAGTCAATAAGTAATTGATAAATTTTCTGTCACTGTGAGCAATTAATAGGAGTTACACAGCATCAGTTACATCAATTTTCCTGTATCTGAGGAGCAAAAAATTGATTTCACAAACTTACTGGTGCATATTGATTCAATGCCTATCCCTAGGCCATTTCTATTTAACGCTTTTGTGCAGCCATTGAAAAAAGGCTTAGGACTGTCAAATAAAATCTAGTTCTGTGGAGTTTTTATCTATTACTCTGCTTTGCAAGTATATTTGGTATCAGTAATGCTTTCAAGCTGAGGGATGTGGATATTCTCTCTTTTAAAATATTTTCACATCTTGAAAATAAAATAGGAAATAGCAAAAAAAAAAGTATTCATTTAAGTCTGAACTCTCAAGTGATACATTCACAAAGGTATTAGAGTTTATGTTTTTTGGAAAATAATAGGATTTGTGGGTTTTAAGCCTCTCCTTTTGGTTTCAATAAGTGGGTTGAGATAAAGGAATACAAGTACATTTCCAACACTATTTTGGGGGTACTATACTTCCTCATCTTCCCAAGGAGACTTGGAATGACATCCTAAGAGAAGGAAGGTATGCAAACATATATCTGAATATATGTTAGATTCCGTAATAATAGATGCTAAAGATAGTCTGAAAATTTCTGTATTCAAATATTTCCCTGTGGAAGAAGTTTCCATTCTGTGTTAGGTACATCCTGGGTCTTGGGGACAATTGTGTGAACAAGACAGACAGAATTCCTGCCTTCACACAGCTTATGTTCAAGAAAAGTACAGATAGGTGGAGAGGGGAAAGACGGAAAAAAATAAGTAAACAATATAACTTCAAATAGTGTTAATGCTGTGAGGAAAGGCAATGAAATCTAGCAATGGAAGAGAGAGTAAGTGGTGGGAATTTTATATCTAAATAGAGTAGTAAAAAAAAAGTCTTTTTTCAAAGGAGGAGCTATTTGAGCTAAAACCTGAATGACTAGGACTGAGCTATAGAAGAAGTGGATGTAGAACATTCTAGAAAGAAAGACTAGCTTGTCCAAAGGCCTTAAGGAAGGAAAAAATTTGTGTTGTTCAGGACTGGTCAGAAAAGCTAATGGCTAAACGAGCAAGGGGTGAATGGTAGAGGGTAAAATGAGAGTTATCAACAGATGTCAGATAACGAAAATCTTCATACTTAGAGACGGTGATAAACACATGTCAATTATGTGATGTAGTTGCCACTACAGGGTACCAGGCATGGGAGTTACTAGACCTGATTCATATTTGGCTTTAATTCTAATGGCTTCATTAATCCTTTATTTCATAGGAACCATTTAAGATTACTTAACAAATATAAAGGATATAATTGCTTGTTATTTCTCTCAAAATTCAAAAGCTGTTAACCTTTTTTGTAAACAGTGGTTTTCACCTGGGGGAGATTTTGTCCCCGAGGGCCATTTGGCAACATCTGGAGATATTTTGAGTTATTGCCATTTCAGGGCACTGGCAAGAGGAGGATAGAGGCCAGAGATGCTTCTAAACATCATACAATGCACAGTCACCCCCACAGAAATGCCTCATCTGGCCCAAATGCTAATAGTGCCAATGCTGAGAAACCCTGCTTATTGCAAATAACTAAAAAAACATTTACAGCATTTTTGTCTAAAAATAAGAAGTGCTGTTTGTTTGACTTGATATTGGCCTCACAGCTTTACTGAAAGTTCCAACACCTCTCGTATACACACACACACACATACACACACACACACACACACACACACACACACACACAGAGGGAGAGAAATAGAACAAAAGCAACCAATTCTTAGTGTTAAAGACTAAACTGTGTCCCTCCAAATTCATATTTTGAAGCTGTAACCCCCCAATATGACCAGATCAAAAGACAGAATATTTAGAAGGTAATTAAGTTTAAATAAGGTCATAAGAATGGAGTCTGAAATTGATAGGACTGTGAAAGCACAGTCTGTTTCCCCTATGTGAAGGCACAGCAAGAAGGTAAGCCCTGAAAGAGAAAAACCTTGATATTGGACCTTTCATCCTTCAGTACTGTGAGAAAATACATTTCTGTTGCTTAATCTATACAGTCTTTGGTATTTTGTCATGACAGTCCAAGCTTGCTAAGATATTTGGATATGAGCTTTCCAAACAGTGATCAACGTAGAGAGAAGAGCTTAAGAAACACTAACCCCTGTGACACATTTCAAAGTCATAGTGACTTTCAAACCAATGCTTATCAAAACATTCAATTTGATAGATAGTCAAGAAATTGTTTTCCTAACTTTGCCCTAGGATAGAAAATCTACAGTGTATACAATCCTTGACTTATTCACAGCAGTACTGTCCTGAAACCAGTTATCTCCTTCATGATGAGGTAAACATTCAAACATATGGCTGCATTCAATAAAGTAACAGTCATGCTAGGTATATTTTCATTTTAGAACAATCAAATTTATAGTGTGGGATTTATTCTCTAATTGAAATTTACAATCGTTTCTTCCTGAGACATTTTTTCCTAAAGATGTAAAAGCATTTTATGTTTCAGCAATTACACTTTTATTCCTCATAATTAATAACAAAATCGCTGTGTATTTCTCATTTTGATGCATTACAAGAGATTTGACACCTGGAAGAGATTGCAAAATGTGTTATGTTGTGTTGCTTAACACCTTACTAGGAAAACTGTCTTGCCTCCAAGTTAGTTCCGTTTGCTACATTACAATGAAACTGTAAGTTACTCTGACAGGGAAACAGGAAAAGGAAGTCTATACTTATAAATATAAATAAGAGCCCAGACAAAAGAGAAAATGTAAAATTATTCCATAGCTGCCTGATGATTGAGAATTCTGATCGGCGTAAACATAAAACTCAAACACAAGGCTATTTTCCTTTTCCTCTGATATCTTTATGAACATAATCAAGACTTTGATACAGTCCTTACTAGTGAATATTATAAACACTGTTAATGTTTGTGAATATATAAGACTCATTTTTGTTTTTAGCACTTACATATCCCAAAATGAAGTGCCCTATAATTATGCTCAACTTATATATTGTTAAGAATCTACCAGAACCTGTTCTCCTCTGTAAGAATAACAAAATAAACTTATTTCATTGTTATGTGTGATTACTCTAGTGTAAAATATTCATAAAATTGATTGTAACATAGGACTCTCTTCTTCAACATGCAGTGTAAATACATAAAGAAGATAGGGACAGGAAATTGTTGCTCACAATGGAAATTCATTATTAAACTGAAATAATGGAAAATTAAGCCAGGTATTTTCAGGGCAAGGGAAACAAAACATCCCACTTGCCTGATGAACTGTTACAGTATTGAAGTTAATCAATTTTGTTTGGTGAGTGTTCTTGCAGTACATGCAGAATACACAATTAATCATCTTCACCCTTGAAAAAGAATCCTTGGTTTCTGCTTCTCCTTTCTCAACAGAAAAAAGAAAGAAGGAAAGGAGGGGGGAGGAAGGAGAAAAAAGAAATTGAGAAAGAGAGGGAGGGAAGAAAAGAGGGAAGGAAGGGAAGGAAAAAGAAAAAGAGGGGGGAAAAGTAAAGAAAAAAAGAAAGAAAAACTGAGAGAGCTGGGAAGAAGACTTTGGAGACAAGTTGTAAAAAAAAAAGAAGCAAGTAAGTTTCAGGTTGCCCCCGGGGCAAGAAGAGAAATGAAAGAAATCGCAAAGTCAGACGGCAGTCACACCCTCCCTTTCAGTAATGACTACTGCATCCCATGGTTTGTCAAATCTCACAGCCCCTTGGAAACAATAATTGCATTAGCTATAATCAGATGCATGCCTTATGGGGCCAGTCTGCCTGGGGACTTGATAAACTAGGTCTGGATACTCAGCTTCAGGTAGTTTGGATGGCAAAGTAAGATCTTGCTTGCTTACCTATAGTGCCTTTCAAGTATCTTGCATTGCAGCACACTATGTCACTCTTTATAGATAAAGAAGTAATACCTTCAAGCAATCATCTTTCATCAATCATTTGGGTCTCCATAGAAATTAAGTTCAAGTCGCCAGTGCCTAGTGTGAATGTTCCTTTATAAATATCCCTGGCCTTCATGCTGCTTATGTGGCTACTTACATAATTTATTGCCCCAACATTTGGCCGAGGACTGTAGGAAATCTCTGCCAATGTCTACATTTTGTTCTTTTATTTGCTGAGCATTTACTTTAAAGAGATAATCTTAATAATTCCATGTTTTCACTTTCTTTAAACTGCTTTTTTTGTGTAAGCAAACATTTAGTGCCAAAATAAAAAATAATAGGACTATTCCCCCCTCTCAACTCTTTGTACTTTACTCATCTTGTCGTAGTTCCCCAAGGTAGGCAAAAAGAAAAATTTCACATATTCATGTTGTACATTGCTTCTTTTAACCACAGGCTGATTTTTGATCTTCATAGTACAGGACCCCTTAGAGAACAATATGTGTCTTTTTATAGGGAATTACATTCCACCTAACATCCCATGTGCAAATCTGTTCTCTTTTAAAAGTACTACGGCTCATTGCCAAACCATTAAGAATTAGAGGAGAAGCTCCAATACATAAAGTGGAGTAGGTTGAAAATTGAGGTGCTGCTAATGGATATGTTGCCTTAGTCCGAACTGCTATAACAAATTATGACAGTCTGGTTGGCTCAAACAACAAACATTTACTTCTCACATTCTGGAGGCTGGAATTCCAACATCCAGGTGCCAGCGTGGCTGGGTTCTCATGGGGGGTGCTCTTCCTGGTTTACAGGAAGTCTTCTTGCTGTGTCCTTATGTCAAAGAAAAAGAGCGAGATAGCTCTTTGGCCTATTCTTGGAAGAGCACTAATCCCATTCGTGACAGTGGAGCCTCCAAAAGGTCCCATCTCCTGATAACGTCACATGGGACCAAGGTTTCAAAACACAAATTCTGGAGACACACACACTTTTTGGATAGATGACAGATAGATAGTTAGATAGATAGATAGATAGATAGATGATAGAGACAGACACCTTGATTCCAAGGGCAGTGAGGAATAAAGGCAAAATTATGAAATATCATTAATATGTTTAATATAAAATTTGTAGTCAGGGCCTTTGTATGGGCTCTGCCACTCCTGCCTTAAAGGAAATGTTCTGGTGTTTATTACTATTTTAATTGTATCCTAACAAAATACTTGAAAAAAAAGTAATTAATATCACAAATGAATATACTTCTAGTGGTAGAATTCCCAGTATGTATAAGATGATAGGAGAGAAGATAAAGTTTTTGTAATTCCATAAACTCTCAACTAAAAGTACATGATTTTAATATGGACTTGCCCCGTCAATAAACACAATGCTGAATAAAGTTATTAACATGTACTTTTACATTTTATATACTCTTTATATAATTACAGACTTGCACACTGTTGAGATAGGTTAAAAAAAAATTGCTGTTATGTGGCTACTGATATAACAACACATGTGTGTAACCACTAATGTGAATTAATAGAAGAAACTGTCTTCTTAATATTGATTTTTCTGCTAAGATGTAAAAAATAATAAAGTACCTTAGAAATATAATATTCCATAAGTGCCAAATTGTTGGACTTCTCCAGACATCTGCCACCATGGCACCTTTTATAAAGATAGAAACAAAAATAACAGCAATGGCAAAAGCAAGCTTCCTAAAAACCATCCCTGCAAAAGAGCAAGACCTTATCATCCTCCTCCCAGGGAAAGAAAACATGACCACTGTGGCATGTTTCATCAAGACTCCAGGTAAGTGGTAAAACCAGTTCTAAATCCACAACTCCACTTCAGAACTTCTCATTTAGTATCCTCCTGAACAAACATGGCATATCATATGGTATCTTTCCACTTCCCCTGCTTAGTCCCTTTGAAGAGGTGCACTTGACATTCAGTGACAAATCACCTCCCTAAAGGCTCTTAACTCACCTATCACCTACTGCAGACTTGAAATTTAAGTCCCTAGTAGTGCTATTGCTAGGTCATAGGGTAGCTCTATTTTTAGCTTTTTGAGGAACCTCCACACTGTTTTCAAGAGTGACTGCACCAGTATGTGGTTCTTGAGAAAATGAACAGAAGACCATGGAGGAAGGGAAGGGGGAAAAAAGAGTTACAAACAGAGAGGGAGGGGGCAAACCACAAGAGACTCTTAAATACAGAGAACAAACTGAGGGTTGATGGGAGGGTGGGTGAGAGGGGAAAATGGGTGATGGGCACTGAGGAGGGCACTTGTTGGGATAAGCATTGGGCGTTGCATGTAAGCCAGTTTGACAATAAATTATATTCATAAAAAATATATTAACAATTATATTTTAATTACCAAGAAAATAAAGTAAAAGAAAAAATAAAAGGAAAGAAGAAAGAGAAAAGAAAAGAAAAGAAAAGAAAAGAAAAGAAAAGAAAAGAAAAGAAACTTAAGGGGCGCCTGGGTGGCACAGTCGGTTAAGCGTCCGACTTCAGCCAGGTCACGATCTCGCGGTCCGTGAGTTCGAGCCCCGCGTCAGGCTCTGGGCTGATGGCTCGGAGCCTGGAGACTGTTTCCGATTCTGTGTCTCCCTCTCTCTCTGCCCCTCCCCCGTTCATGCTCTGTCTCTCTCTGTCCCAAAAAAATAAATAAAAAACGTTGAAAAAAAAAAATTAAAAAAAAAAAACAAAAAAAAAAAAGTCAAAAAACTTAAGTCCCGTGCAAGAATGTCACTCTCTACCAAGCCCAAAATGTGCTATCCAGGAATTCTCACCTCTGCCTCCAAACCTGAGCCCCCCTGCAACTGGCTACCTTGAGAGAGGTCTTTAAAATAAGCATACAATAGCTGTGTTTTCCACCCCAGACCCCAGCCCCATCTCACAGAAGAGTTCAGTATAGTATAGTCTTTAAACTATATTCACAAGGGTTTTCTCATAGAGGGAAAATGTATATTAAAATATGAATTTACTATATGTTATTGTCCCTTACAGGAAATGAATTCAAATTAATTAAAACTACAGAAGTCTAACATTCTTTCTAGACAATCGAGGTAAAATTAAAACTCAAGGTGAATACATAGTTCTAGAAAAGAGAGTCATATCAGACACATATCTTGCACATGTAAAGTGGTGGAAGGAAAGGAAATGCTATAATGTAAACTTTTTCTCTGGGGCACCTGGATGGCTCAGTTGGTTGAGAGTCTGACTTTGGCTCAGGTCATGATCTGGTGGCTTGTGAGTTTGAGCTCAGCATCCAGCTCACTGCTGTCAGCGTGGAGCCCGCTTTGGATCTTCTGTCCCCACTTTCTCTTCCCCTTCCCTGCTTGTGTTCTCGCTCTCTCTCAAAATTAAAAAAAAAAAATCTTTAAAAAAATAAAATAAAATAAACTTCTTCCTCTAATTGCAATTTGAAATGTATAAGCAGTTAGTGGTGTGAACATAATATTTCTAGGGGTTTTGTTTTTGTTATTTTTATTAATGTTCCCCATATTCTTCATAGCATGTGGCTCAGTTAACTTTGTGCCTAAACAACTTCACATGAAAATATCCAATTAATCCAATTATTCCATTGGTAATGTAACACAGATAGGTTGTATAATTTTGTGAGTACAGAAAAATGAACCAACTAAATAATTTAGGTCATAATAGGCATTTACAAAAAAAAAAAAAAAATCCAGTGAGGGCCTTTGAAACATAACAGGAGTTCCTGATAGGACTTCTGTCGGCCCCACCTTCTAAATAGGCAAGACTAGGAAAACATTTGTATGATAGAGAGTTCCCAGTTTCTGCATTCGTCTTGCATTTACCACCTTGCTTGATCATCTGTTACAACTTTCCCAAACCAATCTCTTTCTTATTTGTATGTGGCAGGGAGACATTCCCTAAGGATATATACAAAATTGAGGTATTTTATGGGTGCAGTCAGCATGTAACAGATGACTTATGGCAACCAGCTGAAATGTAGCAATTTTGCATTTTCTAAGTCCATTTACTATACCCCTGCTATACTCTTGAGACATAACCAAGACCCTAAATGTTTCATCATGTCTGGAAGACACTAAGAGATGAACTTTTTATAAAGTAATAAGTTTCCTTGGGCATATCTGTTGCTTCCAGGTAACCGTAACTATGATGGTTATCAATATAGTGGTTGGTGGAAATGTCTTGAATGTCTCAGTTGCAATTAAAATAAATAAAAGGATGCTAGGAGTTGCACATAATCCACCTTAGCCTTTAGGGTAAACTGCTGTCAAGATTTGCCTGGCATGCTTTCTGTCATATACACCTCAGTCTTTGGCAAGATAATTATATATAATAAAGACAGTTTTTAAAAAGAAATTGTTATTAGCAAAATATAAAAACTTCACATATATCTAATAGCAGGTAGCTATAGCTACATTAAAATAATGAAATGTTATTTCAATAGTGTCCTAGCTATTTGTTGTACTTCTGATAACTTCACTATTTGATTATTAAATTAATCTTCCTAATGCTTAGGATTTATCACCTCCTACTCAGAATCTAATGCTTCCTCACTAGACCCTGGATAAAGTCCAATCTCCTTGCTTAGAACACAAGATTTGACAAGTCAAGCCTACTTACCGCTCTAAATTTATCCTCCATTGCTACACTGGATAAGCTCTCTAAGTCAAATTCTGTACTTATTGTTGCAAGAACAAGATGTCACCGTCGTTTGGGAACCCTGCTTATGCCATTCTTCCTGTCTGTTCACTCCTCTCTTCTGCATTTAGAAGCATCACCCTTTCTTCAAGACTTCCACAGATAGTGTCAGAGTTTGGTGATGGTAATGATATCAGCTTCTCAATACATAGTTATTTTTCTTATTATCTACCAGATACTGTGCTTAGAATATCCTCATTATAGCAGAATGCTCATCCTCATTATTAAAACATCAAATTTTAAAAATAATTTCTAATTTTCATAAATTTCATTATTTTAATCCACATATCAAGCACCTACACTATGGGAATACAATACTGACAGAGGCTGATGTGGACCTTGCCCTCATGGAGGACATTGTGGCGCATGAAGAGGGCCAACAACTATAAAGCAGGCATCATTATTATTCAATGTCACAAGTGAACAAACTCAGGCTTAGAACAGATAAGTAACTTAGCTAATTCCACATACTAAGCAGAGTTGGATTTCATTGTCCATTTCTTCCACTTGTTCCTCATTTCTTTGCCTAACTCCTTTATCTAAAATGTTATCATGCTGTATACATGCACCATTTATTCAGCACTTACTATATGTTATTTTGCATTGACATTTAAATTTCCATATGTACATCCCTTTTTCCTAAATAAAGTGTTAAATCTCTTGACAGTAATGACTCCATCGTATATGTTTGATATCCTTAAGGCCCAGGGCATGTCTGATCTGAAAAGCAGATACTCAATATGCTTGATGATAATATGAACAGATTTTCATCTGTAGTTAATCTCAACAGATATTACAATGTTTACAATAGTGATATTTAACATGTAGCAAGCATAAAGAATGCCCGCCTAGATACACTGCCAGTTTCAGTCATGTTATTTTAAATTTTTTTTTTATTTTTTTTAATGTTTATTTATTTTTGAGACAGAGAGAGACAGAGCATGAACAGGGGAGGGGCAGAGAGAGAGGGAGACACAGAATCTGAAACAGGCTCCAGGCTCTGAGCTGTCAGCACAGAGCCTGACGCGGGGCTCGAACTCACGGACCACGAGATCATGACCTGAGCCGAAGTCGGACGCTCAACCAACCGAGCCACCCAGGCGCCCCCAGTCATGTTATTTTAAAGCCTATCAAATATGTTTTAAGACATATCAAATTATTAAAAGATGAAAAATAACAATGAAACAGGCCTATTCTCCAACCCATAGACTTTATAGTGATTTTACCAATTATCTTTGTAATAATATTTACAGCAAAAGAATATCCAGGACTACACATTGCATTGTCATGTGACTTCAGTCTCCTTTAACCTGAGAGGTCATTGAGCCTTTATATTTCAAGCCCTTGATATAGAGTCCAATTATTGTAGAATGTCCCTCAATTTGGATTTGTGTGATGTTTCCTCATTCATATTATGGACTTCTGGCAGGAGCATCTCAGAGGTGACAAGGTGATGTAAAGTTCTTAAAACATCAGATCAGGAGGTATATGCTACTGACTGGTCCCATAACTGGGATGAGTTGGTTAAAGTGGTGTCTGAAGGAATTCTCTGCTGCAAAGTTAGTTATTTTATCCTTTGTAATTGATAAGTCTCTTATGAGGAGATAAATGTATATAATACATGTGATACATTTATCTACATAAATATTCTATTACTCCTTTAACTTTCACCCATTGGTTTTTATATCTATTAAGAATTCTTGTCTGAGTCAATTGTTATTATTACAATGTCCAAATGATAACTTGCTAATTGTGAGGAGATTCTTCTTTCATTTATTTATTTATTTATTATCCTAAGTTTGGATTCATGGATTCATGTTATTCAACAGGTTAAAATCCTTTACTGTCATCTTCATTCTTTATGTTGATGCTCAAATTGTCCAAGATTTGGCTAGTAAGTGTCTCTTCAAACTTATACACATCTCTTTTGAAAATATCAATCACCGAGTACACCCTCACTTTCTGCTACATGATATTCCAGGTTCATCTTGTACTCTTTGTATCTGGAATCAGGTATTTCTTTCTCTAAGGAGCCCTGGTTTGTTCCTTTTAGTGGAAAATGGTATTTAGAAACCAAGACAAGGCCTGTTTTCTTTTGAAATATCTACAGTTGAGCTTAACAAGAGATGCCATGTTGGAAAATCAAATGGTCCTTCCTAAATCTTCATCACATATACCCCAGAAAGAGCGTGTGACTGGATGATTCACTCATTTGAAATATGCTCCTTACTTGGCTTCCTAGACAACACTTTCTGAGTCTCTTTTGAGTTCACTGTGTTCCTTCTAGGTCTTGTTTGAAGGGTCTTCTTCATTTTACTGACCTTTGTTTCCTGGATTACCCTAAGAAAATTCTTTAGAGAATCTCACAGGGAAAGCATTACAGCATAATTGTGGAAGTCATTTTACCTGAATTTACATTACAACTGCACCACTTACTAAGTATAGGTGGATTATAGGGGAGAGACATAACCTCCTATGCCTCAACATCCTCATCTATAAAATGGAAATATTAATAATGCCTACCTTATAAGGTTGTTATGAGAATTAAAATTGTTCCTGGTCCATAGTAAACTCTATCATCATCAAGTCTCACATTTTAAATACCATCTTTGTACTTCTCTAGCGTCAACCACCCTCATATTCAGAAATATTTTCATCAGCTGGTTATATTATAGTGACTGGCTATCTACCAAAATTTTTCATAAGTCACATATGCAGAACCAAACACTTAACTTTATTCACGATAGCTCACACCTATTGTTCCCCTAGTCTTCCCCATTTCAGAAAATAAGAGCCAGAGGGATTCATTTAAAAACATAAATCCATCATATTAACTCTCTAGTCAAAATACCCCTAAGGCCTACCTTATTATTAAAAATTAAAACTAAGCCCCTTACCACGATCTATGGGATCCATGTGGCTTTGCCTCATCTACCTCCACACAATCTCACATCACCACTTTGCCCCCTGACTCACTCAGGCCCTACACACTGTTTTCTCCCTGCCTTCAGCTATCTTCCTGTCCAGATCCAAAAGTCACATTTGCTCACAGTCTCTGATAGTCAAGGTTCCCCAGGAAAACAGAACTAATAGGATGTATACATAATATGTACAAAATGCTGATTCAAGACCCCGCAAGGGCCAATATTTCATTTGAGTCTAAAACCAGGGGGAAAAAAAAAAAAAAAAGTCTCAGATTAAAGGCAGTCAGGCATAAGGAGTTCCCCCTTACTCATAGGAAGGTTACCTTTTTGTCCTATTCAGGCCCTCAATTGATTGAATGAGACCCACCAACATTAGGGAAGGCAATTTGCTTTATTCAAGCTACTAATTCAAATGTTAATCTCATCCAAAAACACTCACACAGAAACACCCAAAATAATGTTTGCCCAAATATGTAGGCATCCCATGACCCAATCAAGCTGACACAGAAAATTAATCATCACACCATCTTTCAAAGCTTTGCTGAAATATTCTATCTGATAGGACATCTCTAACAATTTACATAAAGTCACAACCATATTCTTTCTCTATACCCTTTACTCTTCTTTTTCTTTCTAGCTCTTATCACCAACTGATTTACTCTATGTGTGTTCTCTGTTGATTGTCTCTTCCTTTGTAACCCTTACATTTGATTACAAGCTCCATGAAAGCATGGACTGTTTTATTCACTGCTTTATTTCTAATGCTTAGAACAAAGAGGTGATCATTAAACATTTGCTCTTTGAATGGATGAATACCTTCCTTACCTGCCATATTATTTAAAAGGTAAACTAGCTCATTCTTTTATCACAAATAGGAGTAATAACCATAGAATTTAGCCATCCATATGTGATAACCTAGAGACAGCCTTCCATAAGGCAGCCATTGGTGACATGCAGAATTTGCTTTTTGTTTTAGAATACACATGTTATGTGGATTATAATCATCACTCAAAAAATAGATGTTTATTTTTCAGTATTCACCAAAGCAGTAGTAGCAAAATCTTCTGATGAGATTTTAAGAGATTACCAAATTCAGCATAATTGCCAGAATTATGGAAGTATTGATTTTTACCTAAAGGTTTTGCTCATTTAAAAAAATAATTAAATTTCTTAACTGCTCAAATAACAGTTTACACCAAATAGTTATCAACTGAGAAATTGTGATGACTAAATTTGAGTTACAATAAACTAGCACAGTGATCAGTTAACAAAGAGTATATATAATGTGCCTTCAACTCTGATTTCTTGTTGTTTACCCTGACAACCATCTCCATTCTGCTGCCTAGACTCATTTCATAGATAAAAGAAAAACATTTTTCTTTTCCATTTTCCTTCTCCCAGTTGCCCTCTTTCTCTTATTTGATCTCATTTCTATTTTTGACTTCTGTTAGGAGATGGAATTTTCTGCATTCAATCTATAATACCCTGTATCTTCGTCAATTTTGCTTCAATGATACACAAATCTAGAAACTGATAACTGCAGCCTGTCAGAAGGTATTTCTATAATAAGGCAAAAATGTCTATGATTCATTTTTATGGGAGTTTCCTAATGAATTTTTAAGCATATATTTTTTTTCATTCCTAGCATCAAAGTCTATTATTTTCATAAGCAGTTTTGGGAATGGTATATCCACATGTGAAACTTTGATAACATCCTTTATTATGTTCTTAACAAATGTAGAATTTGATTATTTCAAATCTGTTCAATTAATACTCTACTGCTTTTTCATGCTGGTCAGTCAGTCTTTTAAGCTCTTTGCAGAAATAACAGGAGCTTAAACCACATAATACTTGGTGTTTGAGGAGGGGATATGCTTTGAAAGGCTCAATTCTCTAAGCAAAGTAGTTCTGTGAAAACTGTTTTCATTTTCATGATGATAATCCATCAATTTCCACAGTCCTTAAAATAATATAAAGTAGTTAAGCCATGGGGTTTCAAGTCTTACCTACCACTGGAAGTAAGCTTAAGTCCTGTTTGGAAGGATGTAAAAACATTTTTATACAAAGAAAAATTAATAACTTCAAGCATTTGGATAAGGGCAAAATAATCCATATACTCTAATGTTTTGGTTTATTTGGGAAGCCTTCAAAAAGTGTCACAAGGGGAACAAAAACAAATATGTCAAAGATACCTTGAAAAGAAAATTCTAGAACTTAAATCTCTTCCCTCCAGTGACATGTGTATTCAATTATTGTAAAGACAGCTTCAAAGAATCAGAATCAAAATAGAGTGTCCCAGTACAATGATGCCAGCGAAAACTTCTTGGTTTGGTATCTGTAGAAATGACTCAAGAAGCTAGGAAAAAGAGACTGTGATTCTCTTATCCTTTCTTAGAAACTTCAACAAAGTGCGTTTTAAGGCAGCAATAATCATAAGCTTGTAGAGTTGTCAAAGGTCAGCAAACTATAGTCCTGGATTAAATCCAGCTAAAGGCATGCTGTGGAATGGTCATTACGTATTTAAAGAGTTGTTTAAAAAGAATAAAAAAGTAGGTAAAAGGAGAGGATTATGCAAAAGATACTGTATGTAGCCAGGAAACTCTAAAATGTTTATTACCAGGTGATGTACAGAAAAAGTTTGCTGATCCCTGTTCTGAAGCATAACCCAAAATTTAAACTTAGTATTTCTCTTTTCTATACCAAGAAACCAACAAACTAGGACACAGAGACCTAGAACCAAGAGAGAGTGAAAATGCCATATCTACCACAGAAACTGTCCAAGAATGCTGATTAAGTTGTGGTGATATGCTAGAGCTGGCTCACACTGTCTTCTGAGAACCAATTATTAGTTTTCAGGAATTTTGAGAGTTAGTTGGTAAACTATTGATAGTTTTGAAATCAGCCATTTGGGAGAGTATTTACACCAAAGAAATTAGCAAGAACTACAAATAGGGCTTTTGGGTTTTCTGTGTATTTATTTCAGTCTCTTTCCTAGCATACCAGTGACTGGGATATCTTCTTTTAATGAATTTTATAGCAAGATTTCTGTCAAAGAATCTCAGAATTGAAAATAATTTGTTCAACCCTCTATATATTTCCAGTGAAGTGGCCCTTTGCCTTCTGCATATACCTCTTTTGACTAAGAACTTGCTTTATGCAAGGTAGCCCATTTAGTTTGGGATTTATGTAACCATGACCATGGATTTTGACTTCTATAGTATGGTTGACTAAAAATTTTTAGTTATAAATTACAAGGAAATTCTAGAAGAAATATAACAAGCAGTCCTTCAAAAGCATACCTATGTGTATATGTTTTGTACCTGCCTTTGGATCTCCCAGGGACAAAAACTAAAAGAAAACTGGAAAGCAAAGGGGCTGGCATATGAGCTGACTCCACAGAAGATGTATGGAGTGTTTCTGCTCTCATCACCAAGACCAAGGGACTGTGGATTTAATGATCATGATGATACAGAAGAAGAAATATTATTATATAGATTCTCAGAAGTAGGCAAGACATTTCAATAGTTACTAAATCAGTAAAGTGCTATTAAATGAGTTACTATTCCACAAATGTAACAAGGAGGTGAGAAAAAAATTTAAGGTTGAATTATGATGGGAAAGAAAAAAAAAGTCTTTGAAAATTCATAAGCCAGAGGTTCAGATTTAAACTATTTGCTTGATATAGACGCTACCTAGCTGAAATATTAACATTAGAAGGGCAATGATGATCATTACAGGTGTTTGACAGGTAAATGTAAACCTCCTTAAAAGATGAATTATTACAGATAAGGCCTTCTAACATTAAGCCTACATGTAGAACACAAAAGTTGCAGGAAGCTCAAGGAAACAACAGATCATTAATAAAGTCAGCAGCCTCAACAAACACATGAAACTTCACATAATAAAGCTACAGACTTAAATATTTGTGTGTGTGTGTTTTCTTAATCTTTTTAATGTTTACTTATTCTTGAGAGAGAGAGAGAGAGAGAGCTAGTGGGGGAGGGGCAGAGAAAGAAAGGGAGACACAGAATCTGAAGCAGGCTCCAGGCTCCAAGCTGTCAGCACAGAGGGTGACGCAGGGCTTGAACTCATGAACCACAAAAGCATGATCTGAGCTGAAGTCAGACGCTTAACTGATGAGCCACCCAGGTGCCCCCAGACTTAAATATATTGAAATAATTATACTCATGAGAAAAGAAAACTGAAGGTTTAAGTTACAGTTTTCAAAAAATAGTAAAACAAAACAAAACAAAACACCTGGTAAAACTGAAAAAGAAACAAGCTTCTGAAAATAAAATAAAACCACTGAAAACAGATTTAGTAAACCATATAGGTTAAAAAAAAAATACCTAGGAGTAAGCACACATAAATAGAAGAACATTTGGGGGGCGCCTGGGTGGCTCAGTCACTTAAGCATCAGACTTTGGCTCAGGTCATGATCTCACAGTTAGTGGGTTCAAGCCCTGCGTCAGGCTCTGTGCTGACAGCTCAGAGACTGGAGCCTGCTCTGGATTCTGTCTCTCCCTCTCTCTCTGCCCCTCCCCCACTTGCAGTCTGCCTCTCTCTCTCTCTCAAAAAAAAATAAACATTTTAAAAACTTAAAAAAAAATAGAAGAACATTTGGAAGAAAAGTTAAGACATACAGAGGATAAAAATGAGAAGGTCTAATACATCTTTAATAGGAGTATACAAAGAATAGAATCCAAAAAAAAAAAAAGATATATCAAAGATTACAACTGAGAATGTCTCATAACCGTAAATGAGTTATTATTACTAAATGTAATAATCTTTAGCCTGAGAAAACATACAAAATACAGTAGAAGAAAAGTAAAACAAAATCCACACTTGGATATACTGAATATAAAAACAAAGAATAAGTCTTAAAAGTGGCAAAAGAGAAAGAAACAGACTACTCTTTAAAAAAAATGAGAATTATATCTTTAATAAAATTTTAAGTAACAACAATGAAGTCCAAAATATATTTAAGTATTAAAATAAATTATGGAAAATTATTACTCTTAAATGTTTTTCTAGAATGAGGAAAAAAATGAAACAATTTTTAGTCAAAAATAAGAGAGAGAGAGCAGGAGAAAACAGTTTACTATAAGAACCATTACAGGATGTACTTCATGGAAGAGGAAGCTAAACTCAGAAGGAATCAGTAGCAGAAAAGAATGAAGAGAGAAGAAAGCCATGTGTGGATTGTTAAATCTAAAGAAGCACGGACTATAGGCATATCATAGGGACACTGTGTGTTTGGTACCAGGTCACCACAATAAAGTAAATATGACAACAAAATGAATTAAATGAATTGTCCAGTTGCCCAATGCATATAAAATGTATGCCTACACTATACTGTAGTCCATTAAGTGTGTAATAGCCTTAGGTATAAAAAACAATGTACATACCTTAATTAGAAAAATACTACATTGCTAAAAATGCTCCTTATCATCTGAACATTCAGAGAATCACAATCTTTTTGCTGGTGGAGGGTCTTGCCTTAATTTTGATGTCTGCTGACTAGTCAGGGTGGTGGTTGCTGAAGGATGGGTGACTGTGGCAATTTCTTAAAATAAGACAATTAAATTGGTCACATCAATTGACTCTTCCTTTCACAAACCAATTCTCTGTAGCATGCAAAACTGTTTGATAGTGTTTACCCACAGTAAAACTTCTTTCAAAATTGGAGTTCATTCTCTCAAACTGGTACTGCTTTATCAACTAAGTTTATATAAACATTAATCTCACTGTACATCTTGGATGGCCTGGTGCACTGTCCATGAGCAGTTGTATTTTGAAAGAAATCTTTTCTTCTGAGCAGATCTCAAAAGCAGGTTTAAAATACTGAGTAAAACCATGTTGTCAATGGATATTTTGTATGCAGGTTTGGTTGTTCCATGTATAGGACAGAGTAGATTTAGCATAATTCTTAAGGGTCCTAGAATTGTCAGAATGATAATGTGTACTGACTTCAACTTAAAGTCACTAGCTGCATTAGCACCTAACAAAAGAGTCAGTCTCATCTTTGAAGCTTTGAAGCCAGGCCTTGACTTCTCTCTAGCTATCAAAGTCCTAGATGTCATCTTCTTCTAATATAAGGCTGTTTGCATATACATTGAAAATCTGTTGTTAAGTAGGAAAGATGGTGGCATAGGAAGATGCTGGGCTCACTGCATCTGGCTGATGGCTTAGATTCCACCCACATCTGCCTAAGTAACCCAGAAAACTGCCCAAAGACTAGCAGAATGGACTCTCCGGAGCCAAGAGTAAACAAGAGGCCAACAGAAGAGGGTAGGAAGGGCATAGAGGTGGTGCACACAACACGGACTGGTAGGAGGGAGCTGAGGTGGTGGAGGGGCAGCCTGCCTGGCAAGGCAGAGCCCCTGAGTCTGGCTCACAAAAACGGAGGGGCGGGACTCCATGAGTTCTGACAGCCAGCGGGACTGTTAAAAGTTAACAGCTCTGCTCAGAGAATGGGAGGGTGAGAGGACACTGGGAGGGAGAGTTGTTGAGCCCCGGAAGACAGAGCTCAGCTCGGCGGGGGAAAAAAGGTGCTGGGAAGCGGCATCTCCCTCTCCTATCCCCCAGCCGAAATTCCAGAGGGAACCAGTTCTCATCACCGAACTTCCTTGCACTGCACAAATACCCAAGGCTGTGCTTCTGTGGATCCATCCCTCCAATGGGACTGTCTCCCTTCCGGTGCTGCAGGGCCCCTCCCACAGGGAACCATCAATGGCAAAGTAAGCTAAGCCTGCCCCTCCCGCCCCTGTGCACCTTGCAGATCCACCCTGGCTAATACACCAGATCCCAGTGAAGCAGCACCACAATCCTGGCAGTGGGGAAGTAGCCCAGACAGGGGCCACACCACTCCACAGTGAGTCCTACCCCTGGGAGAGGGGAAGGTAAGGTACACACCAGTCTGACTGTGGCCCAGCAGTGGGTTGGGGGCAGACATCAGGTCTGACTGCAGCCCCGCCCATGAACACAAGTTACTCTGGACAGCACAGGGGAAGTACCCTGCAGTTTGGAACCACCCCAGGGACTACCCAAAATTACAAAAGAGAAGAATTCTCCTCAAAAGAAACTCCAGGAAGTAGCAACAGCTAACGAATTTATCAAAAATGATTTAAGCAATAAAACAGAACAAGAATTTAGAATAATAGTCATAAAATTAATTGCTGGGCTTGAAAGAAGTATAGAGGACAGCAGAGAATCTATTGCTACAGAGATCAAGGGACTAAGAAATAGTCATGAGGAGCTAAAAAATGCTATAAATGAGTTGCAAAATAAAATGAGGCTGCCATAGCACGGATTGAAGAGGCAGAGGAGAGAATAGGTGAATTAGAAGATAAAATTATGGAAACAGAGGAAGCTGAGAAAAAAAGAGATAATAAAAATCCAGGAGTATGAGGGGAGAATTAGAGAACTAAGCGATGCAATCAAACAGAACAATATCCGTATAATACAAATTCCAGAAGAAGAAGAGAGAAAGGGGCTGAAGGTGTACTTGAACAAATCAAAGCTGAGAACTTCCCTGATCTAGGGGAGGAAAAAGGCATTGAAATCCAAGAGGCACAGAGAACTCCCTTCAGATGTAACTTGAATCGATCTTCTGCATGACATATCATAGTGAAACTGGCAAAATACAAGGATAAAGAGAAAATTCTGAAAGCAGCTAGGGATAAACAGGCTCTAACCTACAAAGGGAAACCCATAAGACTAGTGGCAGACCTATCTACTGAAACTTGGCAGGCCCGAAAGGAATAGCAGGAAATCTTCAATGTGATGAACAGAAAAATATGCAGCCGAGAATCCTTTATCCAGCAAGTCTGTCATTCAGAATAGAAGGAGAAATAAAGGTCTTCCCAAACAAACAAAAACTGAAGGAATTCATCACCACTAAGCCAGCCCTACAAGAGATCCTAAGGGGATTCTGTGAGTGAAATGTTGCAAGGACCACAAAGTACCAGAGACATCACTACAAGCATGAAACCTACAGACATCACAATGAGTCTAAACCCATATCTTTCAATAACAACACTGAATGTAAATGGACTAAATGCTCCAACCAAAAGACATAGGGTATCAAAATGGATAAAAAAAAACAAGACCCATCTATTTGCTGTCTACAAGAGACTCATTTTAGACCTGAGGACATCTTCAGATTGAAAGAGAGGGGATGGAGACCTATCCATCATGCTACTGGAAGCCAAAAGAAAGCTGGAGTAGCCATACTTATATCAGACAAACTAGACTTTAAATTAAAGGCTGTAACAAGAGATGAAGAAGGGCATTATATAATAAGTACAGGGTTTATCCATCAGGAAGAGCTAACAATTATAAAGGTCTATGCGCCAAATACAGAAGCCTCCAAATATATAAAACAATCACAAATGTAAGCAACCTTATTGATAAGAATGTGGTCATTGCAGGGGATTTTAATACTCCACTTACAACAATGGATAGATCATCTAGACACAGGATCAATAAAGAAACAAGGGCTCTGAATGATACATTGGATCAGATGGACTTGACAGATATATTTAGAACCCTGCATCCCAAAGCAACAGAATAGACTTTCTTCCTGAGTGCACATGGAACATTCTCCAAGATAGATCACATACTGGGTCACAAAATAGCCCTTCACAAGTATAAAACAATTGAGATCATACCATGCACACTTTCAGATCATAATGCTATGAAACTTGAAATCAACCACAGGAAAAAGTCTGGAAAACCTCCAAAAGCATGGAGGTTAAAGATCACCCTACTAAAGAATGAATGGGTCAACCAGGCAATTAGAGAAGAAATTAAAAAATACATGGAAACAAATTAAAATGAAAATACCACAATCCAATCACTTTGGCATCCAGTGAAGGCAGTCCTGAGAGGAAAATACATTGCAATCCAGGCCTATGTCAAGATACAAGAAAAATCCCAAAGACAAAGTCAAACAGCACACCTAAAGGAAATAGAAGCAGAACAGCAAAGGCAGCCTAAACCCAGCAGAAGAAGAGAAATAATAATGATCAGAGCAGAAATAAACATTATAGAACCCAAAAAACTGTAGAGCAGATCAATGAAACCAAGAGTTGGTTTTTTGAAAAAATAAACAAAATTGATAAAACTCTAGCCAGGCTTCTCAAAAAGAAAAGGGGGATGACCCAAATAGATAAAATCATGAATGCAAATGGAATGATTACAACCAATCCCTCAGAAATACAAGCAAGTATCAGGGAATACTATAAAAAATTATATGCCAACAAACTGGACAACCTGGGAGAAATGGACAAATTCCTAAGCACCAACATACTTCTAAAACTCAAACAGGAAGAACTAGAAAACTTTAACAGACCCATAACCAGTGAAGAAATTGAATCAGTTATCAATAATCTCCCAACAAATAAGAGTCCAGGACCAGATGGCTTCCCTGGGGAATTCTATCAGACAGTTAAAGCACAGATAATACCTATCCTTCTCAAGCTGTTCCAAAAAATAGAAAGGGAAGGAAAACTTCCAGGCTTATTCTATGAAGCCAGCATTCCTTTGATTCCTAAACCAGAGAGAGACCCAGCAAAAACAGAGAACTACAGGCCAATATCCCTGATGAATATGGATACAAAAATTCTCAGTAAGATACTAGCAAATCGAATTCAGCAGCACATAAAAAGAATTTTTCACCATGATCAAGTGGGATTCATTCCTGGGATGCAGGGATGGTTTAACATTTGCAAATCAATCAATGTGATACATCACATTAAGAAAAGAAAAGAAAAGAACCATATGATCCTGTCAATTGATGCAGAAAAAGCATTTGACAAAATTCAGCATTCTTTCTTAATAAAAACCCTCAAGAAAGTCGGGATAGAAGGAACATACTTAAACATCATAAAAGCCATTTATGAAAAGCCCACAGCTAATATCATCCTCAATGGGGAAAAACTGAGAGCTTTCCCCCTGAGATCAGGAACACAACAGGGATGTCCACTCTCACCTATGTTGTTTAACATAGTGTTAGAAGTGCTAGCATCAGCAATCAGACAACAAAAGGAAATCAAAGGCATCATTATTGGCAAAGATGAAGCTAAGCTTTCACTTTTTGTAGATGACATGATATTATACATGTAAAACCCAATAGACTCCACCAAAAGTCTGCTAGAACTGATATATGAATTCAGCAAAGTTGCAGGATACAAAATCAATGTACAGAAATCAGTTGCATTCTTATACACTAATAATGAAGCAACAGAAAGACAAATAAAGAAACTGATCCCATTCACAATTACACCAAGAAGCATAAAATACCTAGGAATAAACCTAACCGAAGATGTAAAAGATCTGTATGCTGAAAACTATAGAAAGCTTATGAAGGAAATTGAAGAAGATATAAAGAAATGGAAAAACATTCTGTGCTCATGGATTGGAAGAATAAATATTGTTAAAATGTCAATACTACCCAAAGCTATCTACACATTCAATGCAATCCCAATCAAATTGCACCAGCATTTTTCTCGAAGCTAGAACATGCAATCCTAAAATTCATATGGAACCACAAAAGGCCCCGAATAGCCAAAGTCATTTTGAAGAAGACCAAAGCGGGAGGCATCACAATCCCAGACTTTAGTCTCTACTACAAAGCTGTCATCATCAAGACAGCATGGTATTGGCATAAAAACAGACACATAGACCAATGGAATAGAATAGAGACTCCAGAACTGGACCCACATAGCATGGCCAACTAATCTTTGACAAAGCAAGAAAGAATATCCAATGGAAAAAAGACAGTCTCTTTAACAAATGGTGCTGGGAGAACTGGACAGCAACATGCAGAAGGTTGAAACTAGACCACTTTCTCACACCATTCACAAAAACAAACTCAAAATGGATAAAGGACCTGAATGTGAGACAGGAAACCATAAAAACCCTAGAGGAGAAAGCAGGAAAAAAACGTGACCTCAGCCACAGCAATTTCTTACTTGACACATCTCTAAAGGCAAGGGAATTAAAAGCAAAAATGAACTATTGGGACCTTATGAAGATAAAAAGCTTCTGCACAGCAAAGGAAACAATCAACAAAACTAAAAAGCAACCAACGGAATGGGAAAAGATATTTGCAAATGGCATATCGGACAAAGGGCTAGTATCCAAAATCTATAAAGAACTCACCAAACTCACACCTGAAAAACAAATAATCCAGTGAAGAAATGGGCAGAAAACACGAATGGACACTTTTCTAAAGAAGACTTCCAGATGACCCACAGGCACATGAAAAGATGCTCAACATTGCTCCTCATCAGGGAAATACAAATCAAAACCACACTCAGATACCACCTCAAACCAGTCAGAGCGTCTAAAATGAACAAATCAGGAGACTATAGATGCTGGAGAGGATGTGGAGAAACGGGAACCCTCTTGCACTGTTGGTGGGAATGCAAACTGGTATAGCCACTCTGGAAAACAGTGTGGAGGTTCCTCAAAAAATTAAAAATAAATCTACCCTATGACCCAGCAATAGCACTACTAGGAATTTACCCAAGGGATACAGGAGTGTTGATGCATAGGGGCACTTGTACCCCAATGTTTATAGCAGCACTTTCAACAATAGCCAAATCATGGAAAGAGCCTAAATGTCCATCAACTGATGAATGGATAAAGAAATTGTGGTTTATATACACAATGGAGTACTACATGGCAATGAGAAAGAATGAAATCTGGCCTTTTGTAGCAATGTGGATGGAACTGGAGAGTGTCATGCTAAGTGAAATAAGTTATACAGAGAAGGACAGATACCATATGTTTTCACTCTTATGTGGATCCTGAGAAACTTAACAGAAGACCATGGAGGAGGGGAAGGGAAAAAAAAAAGTTAGAGAGGGAGGGAGCCAAACCATAAGAGACTCTTAAAAACTGAGAATAAACCGAGGGTTGATAGGGGGGTGGGAGGGAGGGGAATGTGGGTGATGGGCATTGAGGATGGCACCTGTTGGGATGACCACTGGGTGTTGTATGGAAACCAATTTCACAATAATTTTCATATTAAAAAAAAGAAAATCTGTTTTTTATGTAGCCACTTTCATCAATTATCTTAGCCATGTCTTCTGGATAACTTGCTGCAGCTTCTACATCAGCACCTGCTTCTTAGCATTGCACTTTTATGTTATAGAACTGACTTCTTTAAATCTTACAAAGCAACCTCTACTAGCTTCAAACTTTTCTTCTGCAGCCTCCTCAGCTGTCACATCCTTCACAGAATTGAAGACAGTTAGGTCCTTTCTCTCGATTAGGTTTTGGTCTAAGGGAATGTTGTGGCTGGTATGATGTTCCATCCAGATCTCTAAAACTTTCTTTATAACAGCAATAATAAAAAAAAAACTGTTTTGCTTTCTTATAATTTTTTGTTCACCAGAGTAGCTCCTTTAATTTCCTTCAAGAACTTTTCCTTTGCATTCCCAACTTGGGAAGCTGGTACAAGAGGCCTAGCTTTTGACCTATCTCAGCTTTTGATAGGTGTCCCTCACTAAACTAAATCATGTCTGCTTCTGATTTAAACTGAGAGACATGCGACTCTTCCTTTCACTTCAACACTTAGACGCCACTGTAGGATTATTAACTGGCCTAATATCAATAATGTGTCCCATGGAATAGGAAGACCTGATGAAAGGAAGAAAGATGGGAAAACAGCCGGTGAGTGGAGCAGTTAAATAGATGTTCACTGTCTTATATGGGTGTAGTGTGTGGCATCTCAAAACAATTACAATAGTAGCATCAAAGAGCACTGATAAGGGATCACCATAGCAAATATAATAATAAAGAAAAATTCTGAAATATTGCTAGAATTACAAAAATGTGACCCAGAGACAAAAAGTGAGCAAATGCTGTTGGGAAAAGGGCACCAAAAGACTTGCCCGACATGATTACCACAAGCATTCCCTTTGTAAAAACAAACAAAAAAATAAAAAAAACAAATGCACTATCTACAAAGCACAATAAAATAAGGAATGCCAGTATATGCATTAGTCTGCTTAGGCTGCCCAAAAAAAATACCACAGACTAGGTGACTTAGACAACAGAAATTTATTTCTCATAGTTCTGAAGGTTGGAAGTCCATGATAAGGAGCTGCTGCATGGCTTTCTGATGAGATCTCTCCTTGGCTTGCAGAAGGCCATCCTCTGTGTGTCTTCACATGACCTTTCTCTGTGCGTACATACTAATGAATCAGACTTAGCCCAGAACACCCAATGGCATTCATAAAAGGGAAAACATGCAACCATATAAAGAAGATACTTGAAAAATTATAGAAAACAAGCCATCATAGAGAAAAATGTAATAGAAAGCAAATGCACTTAAAGCAGTTTGGTACCAATACAATCTAGGGTTAGACAGAAAAATAAACACAAGAGAATTGAGTCCAATCATTAATTTAAATGCTAATGGAAATTTTTTCATGAGATATTTCATGTAATGAGAGAAAAGCTGCAGTTAATATGGTCCAGTGAGGCAATTGCGTAGTTTAGAAAAATGATTTCTAGAATGATGGAAAATGGTGGCTGAGATGTTTGTTCAGGAATACCTGGATGCTGACATTACTTCTCTTCTTTATGTGATAACATGGACCTAATGACATGGAGCATATACAGGAGGACTGGATGTTTCTATTTATTTCCATAAATTGAAATGCCTAGTTGTGTGTTCTCATTTTATGGGAGGGTTCATAAAGGCAGAAAATCAAAAAGACCTAACTTGACAACAACTAAACTTCCCAAATCCAACTAACCCCAACTCTCTTCCCACCCCACTGCCCCCCACCCCCTACATATTCTCCAGTCCACATGATAAGCACATGCAGTTTAGTTTAGGTATTAAAAAATCAACTAGAGCAAGTGCCAGAAACATTTTCTGTAAAAAAGCCAGTAATAAATATTTTTAGGTCTTGTGAACCAAGAGTCAAAATCAAGAACATGAGGGGCACCTGGGTGGCTCAATCGGTTAAGCACCTGACTTTGGCTCAGGTCATAATCTCATGGACCGAGAGTACAAGCCCTGCATCAAGCTCTGTGCTGACAGCTTGAAGCCTGGACCCTGCGTCGGATTCTGTGTGTGTCTCTCTCTGCCCCTCCCCCGCTCATGCTCTGTCTGTCTCAAAAATAAATAAACATTAAAAAAATTTTTTTTAAATATCAAGAACATTATGTGGGTAGTAATATAATAAGAGAATTTTTTTCATATTTTTTTACAAAATTCAAAACAGAAAAATCATTATGTATATTTTTTTTATTAATAGAGATATACAAAAGGAAAGAATGGAATTCTTATGAGGGAGAGATAATGTTTCACTTAAAGGGTGTTCAAAGTTGGCATCTCTATAATAAAAATCAGTTGCAAATATTTATCTACTAATGCTGATCTGTAATGATATTTTACTGATTTCATCTTTAAAAATGTCTTTTTGCACAGATAGGTATTTTCAAATATCTATACTAATTCATGAGCATATAATTTTGAAGATATTTGTTATCTGAAAGACATTTATAAATTCTACTAGATACTTCTCTTGGTATTGTTTTTCAGCATGTCATGACAGTGCAGATTAGTCACTCCAATCAAATGTGAAACAGAAGCTCCTCAATTGTCCATTTAAATGGATTTTGCAATATGGAAATTCCCTCTTCACTTGCAGTGAAGTCCAAAACCTGCTACTGGATGTTTGGTTTGGGCTTGAAAAGTCTATCTGTTGTAAATGTGTGTGGAATTGAATATCTTACTTGTTTTGACTCTTCATAGTATAAGAAGTATATAAAGAGCTTGACATGTGACTCAATGTTAGTTACTGTCAAAATACCTTTATGGCAGTATATATTTCAAATGTTAGTGCTGCTTTGCTTTATAATTTTAGTTTTAATTCATTACACAAATTATCAAGTCTTCACCAAAAGCAAATTAATTTCCAAAATGTGTAGGGTTCCCTAACAGCTGAAGATGGTTCTCCTTATTCAAAAAAACTCATTTTCAGTTTTAAGCTCAAGCAATTGCAATGAAACTTTACCCCTGATAAGTCACCAGACTTAACCTGCTGAGTGGTAGGGCAAACCAATTAAAAAAAAAAAAAACCTGAAGATGGGTAAGAGTGAATAAAGTTCACCACTGATACTACCAGTTCAGTAACACATAATACATTAAAATATTTTTGGCAAAGTACCTGCCAATGAATAACATGATGAGTAACTATGGGCTTTAAACACTTCATATTTTTACAAGCTTTGTCCAACTAAACCTACTCCTACTATACACATATTTTTGTCACCTTCAGTTATAACACATCTTTGCAGATTCCACTTAAGGAGGTACTGAATTAAAGTCTTTGAAAAAATTCTTATCTATAAATAAATGTTCCATACTGACTAATTCTTCAGTCTCTTCAAACGTAGTGCTAGCTCCTCAAAGAAACAACTGAGCAATATGGTAACAGCTGTCAACTCACCAATAATCACAGAAGTTCATTCAAAATTATTTGTCTTGTTTTATAATTGACTATTTACATTGTTCCAAGTGTTCTCAACTCTTTAAGCAACAGTTCTTGCTGAAAAACTAACAGTCTTATACAAATTTTCTCTGAATACATTTCTTTGTTTGAATCAAACATAATTTACTTAACTCTCTATAAGTAAGTGACTTTTCTTGCTTAGTTAACAAATGGGCTATTCAAAATTTTATTTTGTTTGCAGCTTCTTGTTTAGTTATCACTGTTGTAAAGAATTTCTGATGAGATGAGATATACTCATAAATTTTAAAAATTTTCCTGCCCATAGCTTTCTTGTGCATTGGGGATATTGTGATGTGTGCTTATTCTGGTAATCTCACCATTTATTCTAACAGTCTTTTAGCAACCTATATTGTCACTGCATAATATAAACAATGTGGCGCACCTATTCAATAATAAAGTAATTCATACTCCACTGTGTTTTAAAAGTATAATATTCTGGGGGCGCCTGGATGGCTCAGTTGGTTAAGTACCCAGCTTTGGTTCAGGTCATGATCTCATGGTTCGTGAGTTAATGCCCTGCATCAGGCTCTCTGCTATCAGCACAGAGCCTGCATTTGATCTTCTGTTTTCCTCTCTCTGCCCCTCCCCACCCTTCTCTCAAAAATAAATAAAAACATTTAAAATGTGCTATTCTAATACTCTGTTTTTTCTTCAGATCACATAAATCTTTCGCCTTTTTTAAAATGTGATATTCTATATTAGTTTCCTGTGGCCACTCTAACAAATCACCACAAATTAAGTGCCTTAAGACAATACAACTTACTCTCTTATGGTTCTGGGGGGAAAAAGCCTGAAATAAGTCTTATAAAGCACTAAAATCAAGATATCATCAGAGCCAGTTCTTTTTGGAAGCTTTGGGAAAGAATCCACTCCTTGCTTCTTCCAGCTTCCAGAGTTGGCTGGAATTTCTTGGCTTGTGACTTACAACATTCCATTATCTCCTTCTGTCACTACATCACCTTCTATGTCTGACTATGTCTACATGATTCCTATAAGGACTCTCATAATGATACTGGACACACCCAGATAATCTAGGATAATCTCTCCATCTCAAACTTCTTAATGTGATCACATCTACAGAATTCTTTTTGCCATATGAGGTGACATACAGGTTTCGGAAATTAGGACATGAACACCTTTGAGATATTCAACCTACTGCACAAAATCCATTTTTGCTTTCTCATTTTGATATAATGAGTATGCACTGATAATAAAAAAAGTAAGACAGTATGTAATAATGTGCATTTTGAAATGCTGTCAAGTTATAACAGCATCATCGTAAATTGTAGTAACTGAACATGATGACGAAATGGTCTTTCTTGCAAATACTCAACTCTGCTCTTGTAGCATAAAAGCAGCCAGTAACAATATGTAAATGAATAAGCATGGCTGTATCACACATTACAATATTTAAATTTCATATAATTTTCACATCTGAAGTATTAATCTTCTCTTGATGTTTTCAACCATTAATAAAATGTAAAAAACACTCCTATCAGGACATGCATAATTAAATGGGAGGCTGGATTTGGCCCTTAAGCAAAATTTGCTGACTCCTGGAATAAACCAGTAGATAACACAACAACCAGATAAAATCTACAGAAATACTTTGGATCAAATGGTTAAAAAAATAATAATAATCTTACATTCAAACTTCAAATTCACATAAAAACCTTATTTTCTGTCTCCTCTTATAAAATCTGAAGATCTGGCAACACCAGGCCCATACGACAAAATTCCCACAATGAAATAATTTGCTACCTTAGATAGAATGTGGGCTCTCGGGGTTCCTGGGTGGTTCAGTCAGTTGAGCATCTGACTTTGGCTCAGGTCATGATCTCGCGGTCTGTGAGTTCGAGCCCTCTGTTGGGCTCTGTGCTGACAGCTCAGAGCCTGGAGCCTGCTTTGGATTCTGTGTCTCCCTCTCTCTCTGCCCCTCCCCCGCTCATGCTCTGTCTCTGTCTCCATCAAAAATAAATAAACATTAAAAAAAAATGTGGGCTCTCATTTGGTCTACTTCAATCTTACATTCCTTTAAGTATGAGACCTAGGTGTCTTATCCTCCTAAATTTCTTCTTAAATTCTTTTAACAATTGTTTCTGGGTTGTAATTTCTCAACCTTCTACCATCTCAACTCCTTTTACTTGTACTAGCTCCATTCTCTCCTAAAATATGGCATCCATTAGAAAATTTAATACTTAGCACAGACCCTAGTAGTAGGTGGTTCTTAATCCAGGCTATGCATTAAAATAAACTGAGAAGGGTGCTTGGGTGGCTGATGGCCCAGAGCCTGCTTTGGATCCTCTGTCTTCCTCTCTCTCTGCCCTCCCTCATTTACACTCTCTCTGTCTCTCAAAAATAAACATTAAAAAAAATAAATAAATAAACTGGGAATATTTTGGGAGACAGTTCCAATGCTTGGGTCCTAGTCCCAGCAATTCTGATTTAATTGGTTTTAGGTAGGACCCAAGTGGAAGTATATAAAACACTCCAGGTAATGTTTTTAAATGTTTACTTATTTATTTTTGAGAGACAGAGACTGAGTGCACAGGAGGTCCAGAGAGAGGGGGAGAGAGAGAATCCCAAGCAGGCTCCTCATTGTCAGTGCAGAGCCCAACTCGGAGCTCGAACTCACAACTGTGAGAACATGACCTAAGCCAAAATCAAGAGTTAGAAGCTTAAGTGACTGGGCCACCCAGGCGCCCCACACTCCAGGTGATTTTAATGTTAAAAGCAAAATCCATACGTACTGAATTAGAGCAAAAACACAATCATTTTATCTTAATATGGGGTTTAGGCATTCAAACCACTGTTGAGATTGTAAACTTAAAAACAAAGCAAGTAAACTTCTATTTATCTAGAATAGTTAGAAAGTATGGGCTATTTCTGTTTAATTTTTGTTTTCCATTGCAATCGTTCTTTCATTCAACAAGAATTTATTAAGCACCTACAACTTTCTGCACAGTAGAAACTGTCTACCTTCATTAGACAGTTACAGTGAGTACAGGTTGGTAATTCTCATTTCAACTTGTTGACCTGAACTGAATTTAGACTACATTAAGAACTACCAACTTGCCCATGTGGCAGACTTGACACCAGGCACCCCTTGTGGATTTCTCAGTTTGCTCTCACAGCGACATACTGCTGTACACAGTATACTCTTACTATCTCCAAAAGACAAATATTGATTCTGAGACTCGATGGGATTAGAAACATTTCCATGGTTTCACAACTCATAATTTATGCACTCTGGAATCTGAACCAAGACTCTAGAACCAAACTATCTACTACTCCACTAAACTGCATTACACCATGTGATAAACTATACCACACACTAAATATAATGTAATAGTTTTAAGAATATAAAGTGCTTCAGGGTCACTGCACTGCTGCAGGCTCAACTCTAAAAAGTAATCATTATTTGTAGGGAGACCATACATTCTAGTTTGCCTGTGATACACCTGATTTATACCTATTTTTTTGGGGGGAAGGGACAAATATATTAATAGACCTACCTTAACCCTAAAAGGTATCCTAGTTTAGACAATAAAGTATATAGTCACCTAGTTTTATAAGACTATAGCCAGGTATAGTGCCAATAAACTCTAGGCACTCAAAATGTGTTGTTCAATATTTAAAAAATGATGGTGAAGCCAAGAACCCATGCCCTGCCTATAGCTTGACAAGTTTATGTTTAAGGAAAGTCACCCACAGCAATGTACATCATATGCTGCTCTGAAAAATTCAGTATAAGAACATTCTAAGTATTTGCACATTCAGAAAAATAAGGTTTTACAATTAAGAGTTACTTTAGCTACTATGATTGCTCCTGTCAATGAAATAAAAGTTATTGACTAGCACTACATTTTAAATACTGCTAGTTTTAGAAGCGTTTTGAACTCTGAGTACACTTATGCTGTTTCTAGAATTTCCCCATGTGAGAAAAGGGACTTAAGTACATGTCTCCTTTCCATATAGCAGTCAAAGAGACAACGTAGTAGGAATGGGAGTTCTTCCACTTACAAGAGGCCTTCTGTCCTGGGCCATATCTAACATCTCCACTTTATGTATGTATGTATGTATGTATGTATGTATGTATGTTTATTTGGTTTTGTTTTCCCTTTTTATTATTTATTTATTTATTTATTTATTTATTTATTTATTTATTTTTACTTAAATTCAAGTTAGTTAACATACAGAGTAGTAGTATCAGTTTTAGGACTAGTATTTAGTGGTTCATCACATCCATATAACAACCAGTGCTCACCCCAAAAAGTGCCCTCTTTAATGTCCATCACCCATTTAGACCATCTCCCCACCCACCTCCCCTCCAGCAAACCTCACTTTGTTCCCTATATTTAAGAGTCTCTTATGGTTTGCCTCCCTCTCTGTTTTTATTTTATTTTGTTTTTCCATCCCTTTCCCTATGTTCATCTGTTTTGTTTCTTAAATCCCACACGAGTGAAATCATATGACACTTGTCTTTCTCTGATTGACTTATATCACTTAGCTTAGTACACTCTAGTTCCATCCACATTGTTGCAAATGGTAAGATTCCAATCTTCTTGATCACTGAGTAATATTCCATTAATATGTTCCATTATGTATATATCACCTCTTCTTTATCCATTCATCAGGTGTTGGACATTTGGGTTCTTTCCATAATCTGGCTATTGTTGATAGTGTGCTATAAACATTAGGGTGCATGTGCTCCTTCCAATCAGCATTTTTGTATCTTTTGGATAAAAGGTAGTGCAATTGCTGGGTTGTAAGGCAGTTCTATTTTTAAATTTTTGAAAAACCTCCATACTGTTTTCCAGAGTGGCTGCACAAGTTTGCATTCCCACCAAGAGTGCAATAGGGTTCCCCTTTCTCCGCATCCTTGCCAACATCTGTTGTCTTGTGAGTTGGTAATTTTAGCCATTCTGACAGGTGTGAGGTGGTATCTTATTATGGTGTTGATTTGTATCTCTCTGATGATGAGTGATGTTGAGCATCTTTTCATGTGTCTGTCAGCCTCCTCAATGTCTTCTTTGGAAAAGTATCTATTCATGTCTTCTGCGCATTTCCTCACTGGATTATTTGTCTTTTGGGTATTGCATTTGATAAATTCTTTATACATTTTGGATATTAGCCTTTTATCTGATATGTCATTTGCAAATATCTTCTCCCATTTCCTTGGATGGCTTTTAGTTTTGTTGATTCTTTCCTTCAGAAGCTTTTTATCTTGAGGAGTTCCCAATAATACATTTTTGCTGTTGTTTCCCCTGCCTCCAGAGACATGTCTAATAAGAAGTTGCTGTGGCCAAGGTCAAAGAGGTTGATGCCTGTGTTCTCCTCTAGGATTTTGATAGTTTTCTGTCCCACATTTAGGTCTTTCATCCATTTTGAATTTATTTTTGTGTATGGTTTAAGAAAGTGGTCCAGTTTCATTCTTCTGCATGTCAGTGTCTGGTTTTCCCAGCACCATTTGCTAAAGACACTGTCTTACTTCCATTGGATATTATTTCCTGCTTTGTCAAAGATTATTTGGCCAAATGTTTGTAGGTCCATTTGTGGGTCCTCTACTCTGTTTCATTGATTTATGTGTCTGTTTTTGTGCCCATACCATACTGTCTTGGTGACTACAGCTTTGTAATACAGCTTGAAGTCCAGAATTGAAATGCCTCCAGGTTTGGTTTTCTTTTTTCAGGATTGCTTTGGCTATTTGGGGTCTTTTCTGGTTCCATACAAAAACTGTTTGTTTGTAGAACTGTTTGTTCTAGCTCTATGAAGAATTCCAGTGTTATTTTTATTGGAATTGCACTGAATGTGTAGATTGCTTTGGGTAGTAACAACATTTTAACAATATTTGTTCTTCTAATCCATGAGTATGGAATGTTTTTCCACTTCTTTGTGTCTTCTTCAATTTCTTTCATAAGCATTCTATAGTCTTCAGCATACATATCTTTCACCTCTTTGGTTAGGTTTCTTCTTATGTATAGATCTTGGTGCAATTGTAAATGGAATCAGTTCCTTGATTTCTATTTCTACTGCTTCATCATGGATCTATAGAAAGGCAACAGATTTATGTACATTGATTTTATATCCTGTGGCTTTGCTGATTTCATGGATCAGTTCTAGCAGTGTTTTGGTGGAGTCAAGTTTTCCATGTAGAATGTAGAATGTCATCTGCAAAGAGTGAATGTTTGACTCAGTCCTTGCCAACTTTGATGCCTTTTATTTATTTTTCTTGTAATTGCTGATTCTAGAACTTCCAGTAACATGTTGAACAACAGTGGTGAGAGTGGATCTGGCTGTCACGTTCCTGACCTTAGAGGGAGAGCTCTCTCTCGGTCTTTCCCCATTGAGGATATTAGCTGTGGTTCTTTCATAGATAGCCTTTATGATGCTGAGGTATGTTCCTCCTATCCCTACTTTCTTAAGGGTTTTTATCAAGAAAGGACACTGTATTCTATCAAATGCTTTTTCTGCATCTAGTGAAAGGATCATGTGGTTCTTATCCTTTCTTTTGTTAATGTGATGTATCACATTGACTGATTTGCAGATAGTGAACCACCTCTGCAGCCCACAAATAAACCCCACTTGATCATGGTGAATAATTCTTTTAATGTATTGTTAAATTTGATTTGCTAGTATCTTGTTGAGAATTTTGCATCCATGTTCATAAGGGAGACTGATCTGTAATCCTCCTTTTTAGTGGGTTTTTTTTGTTTTGGAATCAAGGCAATGCTGCCTCATAAAATAAATTTGGAAGTATTCCTGCCATTTCCATTTTTTGGAACAGTGTCAAAAGAAAAGGTATTAACTCTTATTTAAATGTTTGTTAGAATTCCCCTTGGAAGCCATTTGGACGTGGACCCTTGTTTTTTGCCATATTTTTTTGGTTACCAATTCAGTTTCTTTACTGATTATGGGTCTGTTCAATTTTTTTATTTCTTCCTGTTTCAGTTTTGGTAGTTTATATGTTTCTAGGAATTTGTCCATCTCTTCCAGATTGCCCAATTTGTTGGCATATAATTGCTCATAATATTCTCTTATTATTGTTTGTATCACTGTGTGTTGGTTGTTAGTTCTCTCTTTCATTCATGGTTTTATTTATTTGTGTCTTTTCCTTTTTCTTTTTGATAAATCTGGCTAGGGATTTGTCAATTTTGTTCATTCTTTCAAAGAACCAGCTTCCAGTTTCATTGATCTGTTTTTTTTTTTTTTTTTTTTTTTTTTTTATATCATTGATTTCTGCTCTAATCTATATTATTTCCTTCTTCTGCTGGTTTTGGGCTTTATTTGCTGCTCTTTTTCCAGCTCTTTACATAACACCTCCATTTTAATGTGAGATGTGGTCCAGCCTAGGGGTGTAAGCTCACAACCACAAGCTAAAGATATCTGCTATTGATTGCTTTAATCACTCCTAAATCATCCTACATGCTACTGGACCATTTATGAAGGCTGACAAAAAATCACTATCAGGTGTTTTTAAATTCATAAGGAGGTGAGAGAGGAGATGAATCTACCTATCAGTCTCCATTACTCATGTTGCAGATGTTTGTTATGTAATGAGATGGTGCACTTTTGCAGAATTCTAACAATGCAATTGATGCAAATTTTTTTCGCACCTTATATTTCTTTCTCCAAAACTGCCCATACTCTTATTTGACTTGTATTTTCTACTCTATGACTATAATTACATCATATATTAAAAAGTAATAAAAAAATGTTCCCACTTGAAAAAAAATACAGAAAGTTACGTTTCTCTAGTCACTTCTGATTAGCTCTAATCTGGCTCTCCAGAGGGAAAGGACACGACATTGAACATTGAGTTTCTCTATTCAGAAAGCCGATCCTTAATAGCACTGAGAAAAAAAAAAAAAAAAGATTCTTTTGATCTTGTATTTTAATCTTAAATTTTAATTTGCACTATACAATTTTAATAACTGTCCTCTAGGTTTCAAAGTGAATAGAATTAAGTATTTTGCGCACGTTGCATATTACACATGTAACTTCAGATTCCTTTGTATCTGCAAGAGCTTTGAAGACTGCTTATTAAATTAGTAATGACCACCAGTCAAGGGCTGTCAACCTCTTTTGTACACTCATGAGCCTTGGCCACAAATCAAGAATAGATGTTGAACTCCTTTTTTGTTCCCAAGCATAATGTAATGATATGGCCTATGATTAATAAACTCATGTTTCACACAGGATTGTAAATAACCCTATCTTTTGCTTTTTCCAAGCTATGTTTAATACATACAAATGAATAAAGATATCAATCGATGCTTATACCACCCAAGAGTCTGATCATCAAACTCTAACATTAACAAAAATAGTACCACTTCTGAGCGGTATACTCCTATCCTTACCATCCTAAACTAAAGCAAAGTTAATGTTCTAACAATGCAAAGACAAAATGGCTATTTCACTTTTCTGTTTTGGTTTCTTGTTTTGCTCTTGAAGATGAGACAGTGTTTAAAATTAAAGAATACATGTTTAAGAAATTACATCCTATACTCCTTGAATGCATGTGAGAGAATATGAGTCTAAGTTTATTTGGAAGCCAGCATTAAAAACACAAAGGTGTGCCATATGATTGACAAACATTTTATATTTTTCCAAGAAAGTATGTTTCCGTTCTTTAGTTCGCTAAAGGAAAATACACTGAAAACTCACTATATGTTACACCCTGTACTAGGAGCTGAGGAGATACAAAATTTTATAAAACAGTAAGTTTCATGTAGTAATTCACTGTTCACTAGGAAGTGTCATAAGTGAAAGAAGAGCAGTAGACTAGAACAAAGGTGATTGGGCATTACCCTGAGGGGCAGAAATCTTCAGTGAGGACAGAAAGCCTGACTTGGAGCTTAAAACATAAAGAGGAACTCACCACACAGGTAAGTGGAGCAAGGGCATTCTAGGCTGCCCTCGAGTGAGGATAAGATACAGAGGCATGAAATTTAAGGCCTATTAAGGGCCTTTGAATTATTAGTATTACACGAGGACAAGAGAAGAAATAGGAGATGATGCTGGAGAGGAAATCAGGATTCTATTGTGTGTGTGTGTATGCGTGTGGGTGTGTTCATGCACATGAGTGTGGACATAGGTTAGAATTAAAGTGGCTAACTAAACAATGTGTATATCTAAAACATAATCTTGTCTGAAAAGAGAATGATTGCCATTATGTCCCCCTCCAATAGTCAAGGCCTCAATGCACCCACTCCCAAAATATATATAAGGAAATGCAAAATGGTCCAGAATAAGGTATTCAATGAGTACAATCCATTTCTATTAATGATGGTAAAATACAAATTATAATAGGTTTATTATCATGATGATTAACACTAATGTCAACTCAACAAATTGTCTGATACACTTTGTTTATTGAGTTACAACTTACACATTGCAAAATCAGATCTTTTTAGTGTGAGGGTCTATGAGTTTGAAAAAAAGTTACAGTTGTATAACTATCCTGACAATCAAAATACGGTACAGCTCCACCACCACCCCCAAAAATAAATTTCCTTACAAACATTTTAATCGCTTTCTTCCCTATGCTTCCACAGCCCCTAAATCAGAGCAACAACTAATCTGTTTTTTGTCTCTTTAGTTTTACCTTTTCCAGATTTTAGTATGAATAGAATCACACAGATCGCAGTATTTTGAGTCTGGCTTCTTTCATTTAGCCTAATGCATGTGAGATTTGTTCACATATGATGCACATGGACACAGGCAACAGATCATTTGTTTTTGTTACTGAGTAATTTTCCACTGTATGGATGCACCACACAGTTTGTTTATACACTCATCAGTTTAAAGATAGTGGTTTAGGTCCAGATTTTGTCAAATATTAATAAAGCCACTATAACCATTACATAAAGGTTTATGGGTGAACGTAAGTTTTAATTCTTCTTAGGTAAATATTTTGGAGTAGGATTGCTGGGCCATATGTTTTTAACTATGTAAGTTACTGGCAGTTTTCCAAAGTGTTCCATTTTGCATTCCCACCAGTAATGTATCAGAAGTCCAATTGCTCTGATCCCCACCAGCATTGGGTTTTGTCACATATGATTTTTAAAGCCATTTTAATAGGTATATAGTGTCACAACATAGTTTTATCTGCATTTCCCTAATAACTAATGATATTGAACATATTTTCATGTCCTTTTTCACATGCATTTATCTTCTTTGGTGAAGTGTCTGTGCAAAACCTCTGCCCATATTTTCAAATGGGCTGTTTTCTTACTATCATAATTTTAAAGTTCTTCATACATTCTGAATATATATCTTTTATCAGGTATGTGTTTTGCAAATATTCCTTTTAGCCCACAGATTCGCATTCTTTTAATAATGTCTTTCAAAGAGCAGACATTTTTAATTTTGAGGAAGTCCAAATTATTTTTTTCTTTTTTATGGTTGTCATTAATGTCATATCTAGGAAATATTTGCCTATTCTAAAACCACAAAGATTTTATTCTATATTTTCTTCTAAATATTTTATAATTTTAGGTTTTAGGTTTAGGAAAAATTTTAAGGTAATTTGCATGAAAGATGCAATGTATAGGTCTAGATTCACTTTTTACAAATGGATCTCCTATTTCCAACACAATATTTTTGAAAAAAACATTTCCTTCTCCACTGAATTTCCTTTGCACCTTTAACTAAAATTAATTGGCCACTTGAGAGAAGAGTATGGAGGTTTCTCAAAAAGAACTAAAAATAGAATTACTCTGAAATCCAGCAACTGCACTATTAGGTATTTTCCCAAAAGATACAAAAATACAGATTCAAAAGGATACATACATCCCAATGGTTATAGCAGCATTATCAACAATAGCCAAACTATGGAGGGAGACCAAATGTCCATCAATTGATGAATGGATAAAGAAGATACGGTATATGTATACAATGGAGTATTACTCAGCCACTAAAAAGAATGAAATCTTGCCATTTGCAACAATGTGGATGGAGCTAGACTGTATTATGCTAAGCAAGATAAGTCAATCAGAGAAAGACAAATACCATATGATTTCACTTATATATGGAATTTAAGAAAAAAAAAACAGATGAACATACAAACCACAAAAGACTCTTAACAAAAGAGAACAAATTGAGGATTGATGGTGGCAGGTGGGTGGCAGATGGTCTAGATAATGATGGGGACTAAGTGGGGCACTCACTGTGATTAGCATTGGGTATTGTATGTAAGTGATGAATCACTGAATTCTACTCCTGAAACCAATATTGCAGTGTATGTTGGCTAACTAAAATATAAATAAATAAATAAATAAATAAATAAATAAATAAATAAATTTAATTGTCCATATAGAAAGAGCTGTTTTGGAATTCTTTAATAATACTTTTTTAAATAAAACTCATAAAATGATGGAATTTACTACAGTTCTACTAAGCAAGCTACCTAAAATACACATGAAAAATGAGAAGCCCAAACAAATACATGAGGAGATGGGTAGAGAGAGGCTTGACAGAACACTGATGGCTCTACAAACCTGAGATGCCCTATACAGTAACACAGAGCCACTCTTCTTTGTTAAACGACTATTTCCAATGGGCCATTTTTCTTTATTAGAAATATCAGGTTGGACTCTTTTCCCATGAATTCACTGCCTTAAATCAAAGCTGACATATCACCCAGGAAAGCAGCAGAGAGAATGATTTGACCCATGGTGGGTAAATTCATTAGGAACCAGCACATCTCAGTACCATAGGATGAGTAAAGAACAACTTTTCACAGCTGTGCACAGATCTCACAAGATGTTTTTTTTTCTTTCTCCTGACTCATTTTACATACACTTGTAGCACAGTCTCTCAGAGAACATTCCAATGAAAGGAGACTTCTCAGATGCAAAGCCTTTGTTCTTAGGTAACAGTTAGTCATGTCTTAAGTATCCAAATCCAAATCCAAATCCTCATCCAACATCTACTTGTATGCCATGCTCCTTTGTGTGATTAAAGGACATAATTCATACAAAAGTTATCTCTGTTTTACAGGCTGTAATTCTCACTTAATTAGAATATAATTAAAACCAAATAAGGAAACATGCAGATGAATAACTTTATAAGTTATTTTTTCTTTGATAATCAGCCTAAACTTGGAAAATGGTTTTGAGAATTTTGATAGTAAGCCACTGTTGTGTGTGTGTGTGTGTGTATGTGTGTGTGTGTGTGTGTGTGTCTTCCCCTGAAAGGCACTCATACAGAGAGCATTTTAATTTTCCATGGTATTGCTATTTTGACCTCTGAGACCTTGCAAAGTAAAGTATTTATGATCCTGGGCTTTTTTATGGTATTGTTTCAATATTTTTGTAACATTTGTATTTCTTGCTGATGTTTTTGGCATTAAAAATCACTCAAGCTGTGCTGAAATATAATGGTATTCACTGAACCATACCATGGAAGGATAATTCAGTTCAGTGAGGTTATTCTAGCTCATCATGTACACAAAGGATTGAAAGAAATTGTAGAAGATTCTCAGTTCTCTACATGGGCAGCATTGAGTGTTTTTTTTTCCCCTCTAATAACTTGACATAGAAAAACCCTCACTTGAATATAAAAATATCCAGCTTTAAGTCTTTAGAGCAAACCAAAGGAAGAATACAATGGCATAAGTATAAGGAAGCAAAGTACTGGTGAACAGTTGCTCTGGATCACTAATTTCATCTTAGTCAGACAAAAATCAAACCTCAACAAATGGCCTTCATTCCCAGTTTCAACACATCCCTATCAAGTCCCCTAAATGACTAGTCTCAAACTCCATTAGAGTGGTGGAATGCGCCATTATAAGTATAAACCAGGATGTATACTTAAGTTGTTCCTCACTATAGATATTCATAATGCCTGAGTTTGACTGTTATGCTTATACCATTTTGTATCTACTTTACAATTTCTATCCCAAGAATAGAGCAATGCTTTCTGTCTTTTGCCACTCAGCGTCAGATATCAATTACATATCACCCAATATTATTTGACTTTTTATATATTTTTCTCTTTTGATTGGCTCATCATTCAAGTTTGGCCTTAATTATACAACATTAACTTCTAAGGGATAAATCCAAAAGCTGACTGGTCAAAGCACTAATATTTGTATGTCTAAAGACAGAGAGATAGATAATCTTTAATAGACATATCTTTTTCTTCAATTACCCAAGACAAATACATTTTGAAATACAAATGAATGATTTAGACCTTAAATTGAGTGTACATATCTGATAGAAGCCATAAATTCCTACTGAAGATGAAAACCAGATCTTCCAAGGTTTACTCCCTGTAGGTAAGTAAAAGTAAATACCGTTGCAATATTCAAATACAGGAGACTGCTTAAACACATGGGCTCTTGGATCTGACAAAGCTAAGTTCAAGTGATGTCCTATTATGTGTCTGCTTGGTGACTCTGGGCAAGTTTCTCAGTCCCTTTAAAGCTCAATTCTGTCATCTGTAAAATGGGTATAGTAATAGTTTGGTTTCTGGTTCAGTTGCTATCGCAGACTATAAAATAATACTGACTCAAACAAAATAAAAGTTTCTCTCAAATGACAAGCTAAGCATTACATGCTAATACAACAGCTTTATGGTGCCAGGGACAGGGCTCATTCTGTCATATGGCTCTGCCATCCTCAATATTTCAGAAAAAAAAATGCTGCTTATGCTCTTACCATTTCCATGTATCAGCCAGTGAAAAAGTGAATAAATAGGAGGTGGACTCCAAGGTGCATTTTTGTAGGTACACTACAAAAATAATCATCATTCTCCACTCTTCCCGTATCTATGCCTCTTCACAAGGTGACTTTGTAGTAACTTCAGAAAGTAGTTTATTTTTCTACTCCTTGAATGCATGAGTGCCTTGAGTCTTACTTTATAACCAAAAGAATGCATCAAAAATGAGTTCTGGATCTAGATTTCAACAGGTCTCATTGCTCTCTTGGTGCCCTGACAGGCACTGTGTAAATGTGCCCAGATTAGCCTGGAATAAAGAAAGACATGTAGCCTCAGCTGACAGTCATTGCCTCAGGTGATGGTCAGCCTCACTTGATCTGATAGCTAATCACAGATGTAAACTCAGATAACACCACAATACTCCATTAGCTGAGCCCAGCCCAAATTGCCAACCTGCAGAATTATGAGTAAAAGTAAATTATTGGTGTTTAAAGTCACTAAATTTGGAGGTGGCTTTTTTGGCAGCAAGTGATAAAAGAAAAAAAGAAAGCTTTCCTTTTAATGCTATGACTCAGAATCTGCACATATCACTTCTACTATTGTTAGTCAAATGGCCATAGTAGCTGCAAGGGAAGCTGAGAAATGCAGCTACAGCTAGGTTACTATTACTAAAGGAAGAAAAGGGGAATGTAGAGAATTTATACTGGCAGACAACTAGTTCTTTAGCCGGTTAAGATAAAGATTCAATGTGAAATTAAGTGTAACAGTCTTGTCTCAATAACCAGAACCTAGAAAGGGTCCAATAAAGGTTTGATGTCATTTATATTCAGAATCGTAAATAGATGACATTTGTTTAAAGGGTCACAAAGAATAGTTAGGAATGTCAAATTGTCTGTACCTATATCTGGTTTCTCCATTATCTTCCAGCAACCCTTCTCTTGTTCCAAACTAAGTTCAAGAATCACAATGGAAGAAGATCCATAGAGAGAATATGAAGAGTGACGTTGAAACACTGCATCTACTACTGATGTGATATGGACAAAGTCTAGATGTCTATTAGAAAAGATTAGATAGAGCTTATGGCATAAAGCCAGGGGATAGGACTAAAGGAAGTCCTTTCAATTTCATCATCTGTCACTGTACAACAAATAGAGAATGTCACTGGGCAACTGTCAGAACTCAGAGTGAAAAGGGCTTTTCTGTTTTTCCTTTTTTTTTTTTTTTTTTTTTTGGCCGTTTTGTTTGCTGTTATTGGAGTTTTGTTAAATAAATTTTTTAAAAAGGTAGTGGGTGTGGTAGTAAACTATCTTGGCCTTGGGGAGAGAAATAAAATAGGTGTCCATTTCCTACATCCAATTTATGTGTCTTTTTACAGTTGTAATGGAAAAGAAATGAACGATAAGAGCAGAATGGGAGATGGGCTGTGAGAAACTGACAGAAAAGAAATCTAAAAGTAAAGCCTTTGAAAGAGTTTGATGGATGTGTACAAACCCCACCCCCCATAAAAGATGATCACTTATTAACCAGCTACATGATTACCTAATGGTAAGTGTAGAACAAGTGAGAATACATTAAAAAAAAAAAAAAAAACTTTAGTTAAGAGCACATATTCACCTGTATTTTGAAATCCGATGTTTTGAGTTATCCCCCAGACTACTGGCTAACCTCACTTTTGGTAAACAGTTATTATTGTGTGAATCACCTCTCTCTCCTTCTAGAGTTTTTACAAATTCAGAATTTGCTATTTTAAGTCAAATGCTGAAACAACCTGAAAAAGTATAACTAAGGGACCTTAGATAGAAGAAAGATTAAATAATCAATAAGTAAAGTGACACATGCACAAAAGAATGAGACAGCAGTGAGATGCAGGGCATGCATGGGCCATCTTGTGAGTGGCAGTATTTACAGAATATGTCCAACTGAAACACAAGGAAGGGTTTAAGGTCAACAACTAGAAAAACAGAAAGCCAGAAGAAAGAAGGCTTTGTCAGGAGTCATATATGGATAAGGCCTAAAAGCTGAGAGTGGTGTGTTGAAAGGTGAGCCAGAGAATATAAAGGACATTCCAAAGAAGAATAACTTCAGAAATCGGAGAAGGATTGTAGACCAAGACAATGGCAGAGAGAAAAGGAAGATGAATAGCTCCAAAGCACATCTTTAGGAATATTTGTTTTATTCACAATGATTAAGAAGCAAATACCTATGTCACCTACAGCAGTTGGTACTTTAAAATATGAGACACTGTTGGTATAACTATGAAAGGATTAGGAAGTTGTAATATACAGCATAAGAGGAACCCAATCAAAGATTAAAGTATGATACCCAAAAGATATAAGTCATCATTTCCAGAGAATATTCAAAGGATTACTAGTCTCTCCTGAGGGTAATAGATATTACATAAAAACAATATAAAACACATCCAGGTTATATGTGGTTCTAGAAGTGTCTTTCCTGCAGAGAATATTGAGAGCTAACATGCCTTGTGATACTCCAAAAGGGAAGTGTGTGGTAAATACCTGTTCTTTGTTCCTCATCATCACCTGGTCACTTTTCATTTGGGGAGCAAAATGGTTGCTTGCATTGGGATTTTCCATGGGAGTGCTCAGGTTACATCCCCTCTCCCAAACTAGTGGACACGTGACCAAGTCAAGGCTAATCAGGTTCTCCCTCCTAAAAATGTGCTGCTTTAACAGATGGACATAAGGATAAAAAATTGCCCTGAAGCATCATTGCTCTATTCCTACTAATGGACTCTCCCTTCTTTGCAAGGTCTAGTGATTCAGGTTTCCTTAGAGGTTCTGAGCTTTCCCAAATTCTTCTATGAATTCCACTCAGGCTTGACAGCCAGAGTTCTTTTTTTGAAACTAACTCACTCTGAGGGGAGCAGTTTGCAACACTTTACAGATACACTTGACTCCGGATTTTTTTTTCCTTTTTGGCAAAATAGCACACTACATGGGTTATCTTCAGAATACATAATGCTGTAGATAATAACAGAGGGCTTTTGGAACATATTAGGGGAAGATAAACTGTACTCTATGCTTATATTCACTCATCACCAAGCAAGGAGTACCAACACATCCCTCTCATCATATTCTTGCCACAGAGAACATTAAAATGGCGATAATTATGGTGAAATCATCACACAAAGATACTATATTGGCATCAGGATCATCAAAGGTCAGATGACTCCTAGTCTGAGAAGAAAGGTAATGTCCTCAGCAAAGTATAGGATTTACCAGGGTATGATATTTAAAAATGACTATAGAGGGAGCCCTGAGCTTACCACAAGGCAGGACCTTCCTAGAGAATAATAAGCCTAGGGGAAGTACCTCTCACAAGTCTCCTCCCAAAACCTAGTAATGTGGAAGAATTTCAGGAAAAAAAAAAACCTTCTTAAGGATATTCACTTATGAAAAGCAAAATTTCCCTAATATAGGGCACAACAAAGAAATATTCCCCAGATAAGAAAATAGGGGGAAGAGGAGGATCCAAATGGAAAGAAAGAATAAAAAGGTACCACAAGAATATACCCAAATCATATTAACTCTGTATTTCTACAAAAACATGTCTAGAAACAATAGTATTCATAATGTTCATGGCTATTGCAAATAATATGATTATTATTCATAATATGATTTGGTTCTATTCCATTTATATTATAAGCCATTAACCCCATTATACAGATAAAAAAAAATGAGTTGCATTCTATTCTCTTTATACTACAAGCCATCATACCATTACAGAGATGAGAAAACTGAGACAGGAAGGTAGGCTAGCATTCTAAGGACCTACCTCTTTAACCCATTTAAACTTCCCCTCAGTTAATTCTCTTTCCCTAATTGTTTTCCTCTCTATCCCACAAAAAATGCAAATCATCCATAGCAATAATGATGGTAAAAGGAAATTGTATATAGATTTGTAGGCATAATATGCCTACACATATATACATACTCAAACATATTCAAAAGGATGCCTGAGAAGAGTGGAGTGAGGCCCTGAAAAGGATAAGAAGAAGAAATGAAAAATAGTCTTGAAAAGCACCAAGAAACATACCTTTCTCTGTCTGGATAACAGTAAAATTAGATATGTTTTGTGGTAGGTATTGAGAATTTTGAGGAAATGCAAGCTTGAAGAAGTTCTTGGAGAAGTACGCAGAGTCACTGGAAAGAAAAAAACCAACAACATGTTTTCTGTTTACTGAGTCTTCTGACCTGGACTAGGATCCCCTTTTCTACTAACTCATCTTTTATCCATGTAGGATAGAGATATTTGTCTCTGATGGAAATGAAATGAATGCTCTTAGGGCAAATCAGTTATGTGTGGTTGCACTGTGTTCACATAAATTCTAACAACTCTTCCCAGCTCTCACAAGAATACTTTTTGCAATTTAAAATGTTTACAATTTTATCATGAACTTTCAGTTTTGTCAGGCTTTGTCAGGACTTCCAATGTCTTTATTTTACCTTTATTCTAAATTAATGAAGACTGTTTCAAAATTAGAAGTCGTCTTCATCAGGTACCTCAAACTCAGATGACACCAGAATCTAGGCAAATGGTATAAGTGAATGAAGCAATCTATGTGTGAAAAAAAAATTGTATGGTCATCTTGGTCTGCCTACCATTTGCCCACTTTTCAGAATGGCCTGGAGGCAGAAACCAATCTCCCAAAGAAATGTTACCACAAAAGTGCAATGATAATGACAAAAAACAACACTGGTCTTGGTCTCAGAGAGATAATAAAGCATGGGTAGGTACTGTCACAAACTGACAAATACTTGATCATCTAAAGCTGGCAGCTGCTACCCAGCCTTACCTATATGTGCCATGCCTGAAGTGTAGATTCCAATACTGTCAGATGTTCTGAATTTTTAAGCAAAATGTGGTGGATACCAAAAATATCTCCACTTCCTGTGTCTATGCCCTTTGGCTTATAACTATATAATGTCTTCATACTCGAACTATGGGATTTCCTATGTCCTTCTTTTGACCAACAGAATAAAGTACAAGTGACAGTAATGCCAGAGTTTCTAAACCTAGAGCTTAAAGTCTTACACATTTCTGCATACTCTTATTTTATTTTTACCATCAGCATGAGAACACATATTTAAGAGTCAAGGATACAGAGAAAAGACAAATTGCCCTAGCTGAAAGCCAGATGTGTGAGCCCGCCAAGATCAAGGAAGCCACATAAACCTCAATTTATCCTAGACACATGAGTAATAAACTTACTTTTTGCATGCCACCAAAGCTTTGTGGTTGTTTGCTCTGCAGCATTATCATGGTAGTAGATAACTGATACCAAATCCAGGTTCCTAGGTGAAATCTTCTGACTTTCACGATTTATACCTGAAAGAAGTTCTTGAAAAACCATCATGCTGAGTTACCGAGGGGGGGGGGGGGATGTTTTCCATCTATTTATTACGTTTCTTGGCCTCCACTAGCTTTCCTTTTCTAACAACCTTTCCTTTATCCATGTAGGGTATAGGTATTTCGCCTATGATGAAAGTTTTTTTTTTTTTTACATTAGCAACAAATTCATGGTTTTTAAACAATGCAACACAATTCAAACACAATGTTCTGTGAATTGACCCCAGACCACACACCATTATTTAGCGGTCTCTATTACAGTCTAATCCCTTTATTTTACAGTTAAGGAAAAGGCATCCCTATTTTGGAAAATATCTTTTCCAACATGAAGTAGCTGGACCTCAGATGAGTTGATTCACCTAATTTGATCACTTTTTAAAAAGCATCTTAGTGTCTTCCTTTGAGTGCATGGGTATTTCCAAAATCACTCAGGTCTTCCCTCCCCATCATTTCTGCAACTTTGTTTTTGTCCAGAGGCTAGATCCACATCAAGAATCTAAACTACATTCATCTCTACAAACTTCATCTGAGCACTGTCAGCTACTATGTTCTGAGCAGGGGTTTGAATTCTCTTTTTTCCCAGGAAAGGTAATACTTCTAAAAATGTGCTTGAGGTCACAAACTTAGTATATTCTTTCAGCATTAAACTCACACCACCTCTCTCCGCAATACAAATGAATAAATGATGCTTCTACTTTAAAATGGAATAATTTTTACACAATGCTGACTAAGGCAAAATTCCCATGAAATCTGGTTAATGCTGGTCTTGGCCAAGCAAAAAACAAACAGGATAAGAGCAGACAGGCAAATTGTAATAAGGTATGTGTCCATTCATTTAGAAAAAAGTTTCTCTTTTACAGAACTACTGAAGGAGAACCCAATTGAAAGTTGTGATTATTGTTTTAGCCAGGATTCATAAAGAGACTGAACAGCTGCACACTTTATTAGATCTAATCTAAATACCTGCTCCTTGTATTTTGTGCTGGGAGATATTTATGTTATCAATTCAACTTTATACTAACCATCAGGAAGAATACTCCCCATAGCTCTGCCGACTCAAAATAATGACTTGTAAGGGAGTCCTAATGACAGAACAAGGGGCAATTATAGACCCAGCATGAGACTTAGAATAACTGTGTGATGTATTTTGTGCACTTGATTGACCTCATGTTCAAGTTCGTTTGTGCCTCACTGTTGTAGATACGGCCTATGCCTCAGGGTATATGCCTTGTTAATTTCAATATAAAAAGACAGAACAGATTAGATCAGATGGCTCAAACAAAAAACAAAGGGCACCAGTGCTTGGCAGAAAAGTGATGGCACATTGGGGTCTACCAGAAGGAACCATCAAATATCTTTCAGGGAAGAATGAGGAGTTAGAATAATCAATATGGAATGTTAATTCATTTCCACTCTTGGGAGAACTAAAACAATGTTCATCTTCTTGTGTCTACATAATTGTGGTGGCTCCCAGGAGGACTTAAAATTTATTGTAAAATGAGAGGGATAGGAAAACAAAGAGAACAAGAATTCAATATAAAATAAGGTTACTGTGAGATGTCCGTAGATTATATTGCTTTACAGCAAAATCATTTGGCACTCTCTTCTGTATATGTTACTTTGAAATACATTCCTGCTGTGCTGTAATTCACTGAATGACAGAGTGAGGAAGGGAGTCTCTTTTCCCAAGGGGTTGTTTATAAACCTAATTCTAAACATGCTTACTTAAATGGGAGGAGGCATTAAAAGAAGAGATGCAGTAGAAGAGCTGTTGTTTGTTTGTTTTATCAATGTTAGTGTTTAGAGAAGAAGAAGAAGAAGAAGAAGAAGAAGAAGAAGAAGAAGAAGAAGAGGAGGAGGAGGAGGAAGAAGGAGGAGGAGAAGGAGAAGAAGAAGAAATCCTCTTGATTTGTTGTGTACAAAATTATAGAGGGAGTTCAAGCACATAACGATATTGCAGACTGACTTGAAAACAACATAGAATAACTGGCACTTATGCAATTTCTCAGAAACATAGCTTTGATTCTAAATTGGTTGAAAAGAGGCATTCCAAAATAGTCATTTCATCAGTCTTGGTTGTTTGTTAATAGTACCATCTAGCTAACTCCGCCTACCCTTTCAAAGTGGTTATTAGAAAAACCTTACAAAAGCCTTGGTGAAAACTTGAAATCAATGTTTTCTAAATGATACTGGGAACTACATCTTTTCTCTTCTATTGTTAGCCATGCAATCTTTGAGAAAATGCATAACTAATATGTAATATTGAAGGAGGAAGCTCCTAACTCAGAATATACAAATAAACTGCCAACCTAGTGAGGAATACAGACACATACTGCCAAGTGATTACAAACTGGAACATGGGAATCTATTCCATATTTATCCAGCCTGAAAAATTTAGACTGGAAATGCTTTATAACTAAAACCATAGGAATTTGAGAGCTATTATAGAAAAAGACAATATGTTGATATTTCCCACACCTATTTTTACCTCAAATGTTAGGAAAAGAGTAGGAAATGTAAGTTCAAACATGCAGTACTTTTTTTAAAAGTTGATTTTCAATAGTCTGCCAAATTTTAAAAAACAAATATTAGTAAGCTCTCTTCAAAACAGCAGTCAGATAAAATATACTGATTTTAAATAGAATGTAGAATGGATTTGCAGATTTCCCTGAGAAAATAGATTTCTGACTGAAAGCTCTTGATTTAGGAAAGATATTTCTTCTCCACTGAGGCAATATCCTCTGTTAACACAGAGTAACTAATAAGATGCAGGCAATCCTAATAAAACAAACATAGCGCATGTGACTGATTCATTAATTTTAGATCACTGCCTTTCAATTTTACTTTAACAACACTGGCACCACTATTCCCCCCAATTAAACCAAAGAGAAAACTCTCAGAAATAAGACAGATAATGGTATTATTTTATAGTGTATGTCTTTAAAGAAATATAAATGCACTGATTTAAAGTCATTAAGTTAGAAAAATAAAGCTATTTTCATGATATCAACAATTAGAAAGTCCAAATGCAGACACAAGCCTTGTCATATAACAGCTTTTGATTTGCCCTCTTTCAGCATTTCATTCAACTAAGGTTGAAGAAAGTTGGATTTAAAAAAGTCTGTGATTTGGACATATTTTGGCCAGAAAGCATCTATTCATCATTCATCCAGTAAGGTGATTCCTCTGGAAGATGCCTCCCCAATTTCTAGTTCACACATTTGGGGATATTTGTAGTTCCACCCATGGCATGTGACTCAATTCTGGCCAATCAGACTTCTTTATTTTTCCTGGCAAGAATTGCTTCGAAACAGAGTATCTGACACAGTTGAGATTCACAAAAGAAGCAAATTCTGAACATTTTCTTGCAATTATTGGTAGAGTCACTGGATTTGAATCTGGAAGAATTTGGTCTGGAGCTAGTCACAGCCATCTTAATATTATATAGAACCCTGAGAATGATTCCACCAAAATAGAAGACATCTCTATATGATAAAGTGAAAATAAATTCTGATACATTTGTTTACTAATTTATTTATTCAACAAATATTTATTGGACATTTATTATGGGCCAGAACAGTTACGGATAAGGTAGAAAATAAAATAACAAATAGTCTTGCCCACATGATGGATGGCTTACTTTGTAGTGGGACTAATAGTAATTTAAACAAAAAATAATTTCAGAGTGATGTGAGGCCCTGTAAGAAACAAAGCATAGTAAGAAAGCTCATGACGAAGTGGAAGTGCTATGTTGTCTAATGCCAACTACTACATGTCTTAGATCATATCTCTTCTTTACATTTTTTAAGGATTGTTAAAGAGATAGAGAATATACAACATTAGCAACATGTGGCTATAAAAGCCTAAAATATTTACTGTGTGGCCCTTCATGGAAAAAGTTGCTAGTCTCTACGAAAGTAGTTCACAAGAATTCCTTCAGTCCCTCTACATGCCTGACACTGAATTCTATCAAAATGTAGAGTCTATTTTTCCACTCTTTGTACCTTGGCTGAGCTTATAAGTATTTTTGGCCAACAGAACGATGCAGAAGTAACATTCTGAGAAACTCCCAAGCCTCCGTCTTAAGAGGCCTTGTAGCTTTTCCTTTTAGTCTTGGAAATGAGACCCCACGTAAAGAAATCTAGACTATCCTGCTATAGAGAAAGGCCTTAAAGAGAGAGAATATCTGAACAATGAGAGACCACATGAGAAAAAAAAAGCTATAGAGAGGAGAAATGAAGCCTCATAGGCCATACTAAGGCCCTCAACCAATTAGTGAAGCTATGTTTGATCCTCTGACCCCAGTCAAGATACTCTGGCCAACAGCTACCATGCGAAAGGAACAGAGATAAACCATCCTCATGAAAACTTACTGGAATTCCTGACTCACAGAATCATGGATGAAAAAATAATTATTGATTTAAGCTGCTAAGTTTTGGGGTGCTTTGTTTTGCAGCAATAGTAAGGGAAACAGAAATTAGAACCAGACATAGAGTGCTGCTTTGACAAAAACCTGGAACACACAGCATTGCCTTTGCAACTAGGTGACAGACGGAGGCTTGAAGAAAGCTGAGAACTACTAAGGGAGATTTGAAAAGCATTGGAAAAATGCTGTTAAGGACTGGGGACAGGATGACCTATGATCCACAAACGTGAAACATTTGGCAACATTTGTGACTCTAGCTAAGGTTTTTAGATGTAAGTCTGAAAGTGCCAATAAGTTTCCTGTTGTGTTATGCATGATCAAGTATAGCAGAGAGACAAACTAAAGAAGAATTGCTACATATATAAGCATAGTTTAGAGGAAATATAGAGGACCCAGGACAGTTTTTCAGTCAGAAACATGTTCTCAAAGTAAGAAATGGCCTCCAGATGAAAATAAAATCAAGAGTGTAGCCATAAGATCCTTTGTTTAAAACTGAGAAGAATTAGAGTTATGTTTATTACACCCTTCAGTGAAATTAAAACAAGTATAAATAAGAATCTTAAGGCATTGCCCTAAATCAACCTGGTATGCCCAAAGTGGAGGGGAAAAAAGTTATCAATGTGACTTTGGCACACAGAGTGAATCCCTATAAGATATATGAAAAGTCCACAAATATTCTAAGACATCTATACTGGTAGGAGTACTACTATCTTGGATTGAATGGGATTGAGATAGATGAAAATGAAAAGAGGCCTATGGGCCCTCAAATTTATGCAGATAGACAGCAGGAGGTGGGAGCTGTTAAACTGCAAACAGAAATTCTCAAGGCACAAAGCCATGCGTCAAGGAAAACTGCACTAGAGAACCCCTGTCGGGGAGCAGAAAAACTAGGCTCTACTAAAGAAACGTCTTGATTAGGGAAACAGGTGACGTGTGACTAGATGGTTTTAGAATGGCTATGGACCAGTGACTGCTATGTGTCTTCCTTTCTCCCACTGTTGAATGGGAGTGTCTACCATAGTTAGCCTGCTCCTGTATTGCATTTGGTGTGGGAGAGGATATCTTGACTCTTAGTTCACAAAACTACCATCAAGAAGAACTACATTCATAGAGACTTTTCCTCTCCAGAGCAGTTGTATATTACAAGACACTGTATGTTGGGCCCGATGCTATATTTGGATAGGGGTTGGAGGTCTTGAGGGGATGAGTATATTTTACATGTGAAACAAATGAGAAAGGGTATAGCCATAAGGTGGACTGTGGTTGCTTATCTACAAAAATCATCACCAACAATTATCTAATCCCTGTACACATGACAGAACTCCCAACAAACAGGGAGTCTATTTTACCACCACTTGAATACATGGTAATCTTATGACTTGTTTTGACCCAACTACAAATGAGGTGAAAATGGCATTCTGGGACTTCTAATCAGCCCTTAAAGGCCTGATAGCTTCAGCTTTCACTCTTAGAAGAAAGCTATTATATAGCAAAGCCCCGTGAAGCCACATGGAAAGAGAAGTTCCAAAAGATGAGAGAATTTATGAGGAGAGAAGCCAAGTGGGGAAGATTTGAGGCACCTAATCTGACAGCCTACACCAAGGCTCCAGACTAGTGAGGGAAGGAATATTGGTTCTCTAGCCCCAAACAACCCACCCAGCCAACACTACATAGAGGGAAAGACAAGCTACTCACTGAGTCTTACTTGATTCTGACACAGAGAATCATGGGCAATTGATAGTTGTTTTAAGACACTAAGATTTATGGTAGTCTGTTATGAAGTAATAGATAAAAGACACATAGTCTATTTCATATAGGGTGGCCAAAGAAGTTCACTGAAGAAGTGGCATTTCAACTGAGGTCAAAATGATATGAATAAGAAAACCAAAAAATTGAACATTCCAAGCAAACAGACAAACTATTCTAGAAACTTCATGAAGTTTACTGACGCTAGAGTGGTGTAGATAAAACAAGGAGTAGAAAGAAATGAGATGAGTAAATGGGAAGAAACTAGAAAAAAAATCAGATATTGTAAGACATTTTAGTTCATAGAACAGAATTTGAGATTTATTCTAAACCCATGTTAGAGTTCCTGAATCAAGCATACTACTTTCAGAAATTTTAAGTTTAATAAACTAATAAGTTATTTTTTTCTCTCTTTCTAAATTTGTTGTATTTACATCTCAAGGAGTCTTAACTAAACAATTTGATTCACTGAGATGACTGACTGTATCGTAACAGTATTTTAATATCTTATACTGAAATCTTAGGATAGTATTACTAACTATAAAAGGTAAGATACCTAATTTCTGCACAAAAATGAGATACCCTGAAAATAACAACATACTACTGATCTCCAGTGTGTTCAGATTTGGCAGATTACTTATGCAGGTGCTTTCAGAATGTATTTTAATTAAGTTTTAAGACATACTTGTATTTACTTCTGTGGCTACCATTAACAAATTACCACAAACTATGCTGTTTAAAACAATAAAACTTTATCCTCTCACAGTCTTGGCAGCCAGAAGTCCCAAATTGTTTTTTTGGTGGGGACACCATTCAACCCAATAAAATGCTAAAAAAATATTTTTTTAAGTCAATGGAAAAAAGTAAAACACTGTGGAATTCCTGAAGCACCAATGAAAGGAACCAAGTTTGAAAATCATGACTTTAATTTCAAACGCATATGGTACTTCATTTTATTTTTAATGTTACAATTTCATAGGATGATTAATTTAGTTTAAGAGGGACCAACAGTTGAAGAAATCATCTTATACTTTAGGTATTGCATACCCACAGAAGCAACCTACTTAAAACATTTGAAATTGAAAAAAATCATTTTGAGAGTCTCAATACTTCAGATGCCGACCTCTATCTCCACACACAAGAAATACTTATTTTCATCTTACTTTCACTGGAACCATCCTCACTCCATTTACAATGTGAATTACAACTTATATTGCTACCCTCCACGCCTGAAAGTGACTCAGTAGGGAACAGAAAAGTGAATCACTGTAATATAGACAAGCTTGGTGATATCTGTGAAGCAAACAAAAAGAGCATCCTGTGAATACTTACTGTCTCTTTTTTTTAGGCTTCATCCAGTTGAACAGTTGAATCAAAAATTACTGTAGAGAAACAGAGATTAAAAATAACATTGAAAAGCAGTATGATATGATTATGCTAATTTAAAACTATATTTAATAGCAATTTCATTTCTGGCTACAAATACAAATAATGGGTCCATACTTCCAACACAAGGAATGTTGGCATATCCTTTATGTTTGCACATTTCTAATTCTCACGTCTAAGAATACTGAGTTGTTCAGAATGATTTCTGTTCCAAGTGACAGAAAATGCAACTCAAATTGGATTTGGGGGAAAAAAGCAAAAACAAAACAAACAACAAAAAAATGTAGTAACTTAATTAAAGAGTCTAGAGTTTCAATTATAGATGGAATCAGATCCCTAAATGATCAGCTCCCTAAATAACCTCCCTCCATATCTTAAATTTATTTTCCTATATATTGGCTTTATTCTCAAAAAAAGGCTCCTTCCATGATATATTCCTGCAAATCGGGGTTACGGTCTTTCCGGTTCTCACTGTTAACTATGATGTTATTTGAACACTTCAGCAGAAGTCTTAGGTTTATTCTGGTAGGAACATGTGTCCAATCTTGAACCAGTCCCTGGAGGTGCAAAGATAAAATGCTCTGATTGGTCAGGAGTAATATATATGCCAACCCTGGAAACTTCAGTAAAGTCAACCATCACTGGTGAAATTTAGGTTTTTCCCTTTCATTTTCATTATAATGAAAATGTCATTATCATCTTATTTTTATAATTTTCATCATATTTAATTCCTCTTCAAGGAATATCCTTTCTTATATATATATCTGTATTGTTTTCTGATTATTTTGAGAGAATAAATTCATAGAAATAGTAATGTTATGTTAACATATATACATAAATTTTGAGACTTTTAAAAAATATATACAAAATTGCTTCACAGGAAGTGGTATCAATTTCAATGAGTAGTGTATGAATTTGCCTTCACAAGGTCTTAATGTATTTGGATGTTATCATTTTTACTAATCTTTCCTACAATAGAAAATAAAATTAATTAATTCATATTTATACATCATTGAGCACACATATGGTTTTGCTGAAACTTGTGAAGTTGCAAATATGAAAACACTTTACCTCAACATACTTCACCAAATATCTTTTATATAACTACAATACCATAATCATAAACAAGAGATTTAATTTTGATATTATTTAATAAAAAGTCCACAAATATTTCCAATTGGCCCCAAATATCCTTTATAGCTTTAAAAAAATCAAGATTTCAGTTAAAATCACACCATAAGATATAATTAGTCTTTATTTTTTCCTCCCCCAAACAGGTAACTTTTCTTTTTCTTGTATTGCATTAGCTAGGACTTCCAGTATTACATTGAAAAGAACTGGTAAGAGGAAACAGTCAAGAGAAAGCTTCTAGTTTCTCACTGTTAAGTATGATGTTAGCTGTAGGTTTTTACAGATGTTCTTTATCAAGTTGAGGAAGTTACCCTCTATAACTAGTTTATTGAGAATTTTTGTCATGAATGCATACTGGATTTTGTCAAATGCTTTCTCTGTATCTGTTCATAGGATTGTGTGATTTTTCTTCTTCAGCATGTTGATGGAACAGATTACATTAAACTGATTTCTGAATGTTGAGCCAGCCTTGCATATCTAAGAAAAATCTCACTTGGTCCTGATATATATCATTCTTTTTAAATGTTGTTAAATTTCTGTTTATGGATTGCTCAATTTGCTAATATTTTGTTGAGGATTCTTGCATCTATGTTGATGAGAGATATTACTCTGTAGTTTACTTTTCTTCTAATGTCTTTATATGGTTTGGGTATTAAAGTAATGCTGGCTTCCTTGAATGAGTTAGGAAGTATGTTCTCTGCTTCTATCTCCTGAAAGAGACTGTAGAGAATTGTTATAACTTCTGCCTTAAATGTTAGTAGAACAGGGAACCAATCTGGGCCTAGGGCCATTTGGAAAATTATTCATTATTGATTCAATTTCTTTTATATACTAGAGAGAGAGACAGACAGAGAGACAGAGAGAATTATTCACATTGTCTATTTCTTCTTCTGTGAGTTTTGGCTGATCATGTCTTTCAAGGAATTGGTCCATTTCATCTATGTCACTGAATTTGTGGGAAGAAAGTTGTTCATTATATTCCTTTAGTATCCTGTCAATGACCTTAAGATCTTTAGTAATTATATTATTTTAATACAATTTCTTTAATTTTTATTAAAGTCAATTTAATTTCTATTATTAGTAATCTGTGCTATTTCTTTTCTTAACCTTGCTAGAAGCTTATAAATTTTATTAATCTTTTCAAAGAAACAGATTTTAGTTTTGTTAATTTTCTAAACAAGTTTCTGCTTTCAATTTCATTGATCTAGTCTCTAATTTTTATTATGTCTTGTCTTCTGCTTTCTGTAGATTTAATTTGATATTCTTTTTCTAGTTTCCAAAGGTGGAGGCTTAGATTAATGATTCTTGATCTTTCATCTTTTCAATATATGCATTCAGTGCTCTAAATTTCTCTCCAATGCAGTATTGCTTTTACTGCATCACACAAATTTTGATGTTGTATTTTCATTGCTTCAAATTTTTTTTTATTTTCACTTGAGATTTCTCTTTGACCTATGTCTTAAAAGTGTATTTTCATTTCCAAGTATTTTGGGGTTTTCCAGCTATCTTTCTGTTATTGATTTCTACTTCAATTCCACTGCAGTCTGAAAAGAAACATAGATTTTCTACTTTTTTAAATTTAAGGTTTGCTTTATGACACCAAATGTGGTCTTTCTTGGTTAATGTACTATATGAGCTTAAGAAGAATGCGTATTCTGCTGCTGAAGGATGAAATACTCAATACATGTCAATTATATTCAGTTAAATGATGGTACTGTTGAGTTCAACTATGCCCTTACTGATTTTCTGCCTGCTGGACCTGTCCATTTCTGATAGAAGGATGTTAAAGACTCCAACTATAATAGCGGCTTCATATACTTCTCCTTACAGTGATCTCAGTTTTTGCCTCATTTTGACACTCTATTGTTAGGTTCACACACATTAAGAATTATGTCTTCTTGGAGAATTACCCCGTTATCATTATGTAATGCCTATCTTTATCCACAATAAATCTCCTTGTTCTGAAGTCTGCTTTGTCTGAAATTAATATAGTTCCTCTCTCTTTAATTAAAGTTAGCATAGTATATCTATCTTTCTCCATCCACTTACTTCTAATCTATTTGTGTATTTATTTTTAAAGTGGATTTATTTTATACAACACATATTTGCAACTTACACACACACACACACGAAAAACATCTTGGGTTTTTTAATTTACTCTGACATTCGGTCCTGAATTTATTATTTTTTATTGAAGTGTGATTAACATACAGTATTATATTAGTTTCATGTATACAATATAATGATTCAACATTCCTATATATTACTCAGTGCTCATCATGATAAATGTACTCTTAATTCTCTTTATTATATCCACCTCTCCTTGGGAAACCACCAGTTTTGCTCTTTGTATTTAAAGTCTGTGGGGCTTTTTATTGCTTTTTTTCTTTGTTTTGTTTCTTAAATTCCACACATGAGTGAAACCATATGGTATCTATCTTTCTCTGACTTGTTTTACTTAGCATTATATCCTCTAGATGCATCCATGTTGTTGCAAAGAGCAGCATTTCTCACAGACTGTAAGTCTGAGTTCTCTCTTGTCCAGCAAGAGAATGGACCCAGAATTAAATACGAGAGAGGCTAATGTCTGGGAGGAGACAAGAGCACCAAACAGGGGTTTTGTCACCATATTTATTGAGTTTAAAAGATAATACTCACATGTTGAACATGAAGAAAACAAGATCTTACATAGGTAAACATGGAGAAAACAATCAGCTATCATTAACTTGTGTTTGTAAGAAGCAAAGGGTCTGGGGGGCAAGTGGAGTTCATGATCAAAGTAAAATAGTATATTGGTGTCAGATGGAAAGTAATTTCCTGCAGGTTATATAACAAGTTACTCGTGACCCCATTACAATACCTTGCTAGCTAACCCCATGTGCTCTGACCCTGTGGTAGCAGCTTTCACCGTAAGCTTTTTTCTAATCCATTTATGTAAGTAGAACCTATTTCCGCACAAGGATTCATTCATTTTATGGCTGAATAATATTCCTCTGTGTGTGTGTGTGTGTGTGTGTGTGTGTACACACATCTTCTTTATCCACTTGTCTATTAATGGACACTTGGGTTGCCTCCATGTCTTGGCTATTATTGTAAATAATGCCATAGTAAACAGAGTGATGCATATATCTTTTCGAATTAGTAAACATCCAGTAGTGGAATTACTGAATTATATGATAATTCCATTTTTAATTTTTGAAGGATGTCCATACTATTTTCCAGAGGAGCTCCACCAATTTGCATTCCCATCAACAGTGCACAAGGGTTCCTTTTCACCCCCCATATTCTTACCATACTTGTTATTTCTTGTCCTTTTGAGTCTAGCCATTCTACAGATGTAAAGTGATACTCTGACAATCTATGGCTTTTAGTCCATGTATTCAGACTACTGATGTTCAAAGTGATTACTGATATAGTTTGTTTAACATTTATCATATTGTTATTGTTTTCTATTCATTGTCCTTGTTCTCTGTTCCTATTTTTTTGTCCTCCACTCTTTTCTGCCTTTTGTCATTTTAACAGAGCATTGTATATGATTCCATTTTCTCTCCTTGTTAGCATATCAATTATATTTTTTAAACTTTTTAAAGCATTTCCTCTGGAGTTTCCAATACACATTTACAATAAATCCAAGTCCACTTTCAAATAACACTATACCTCTTCACAGGTTAGTGCAAGTACTTCATAATAATAAATGATCCTAATTCTTTCCTCCCACTATCCCTTGTATCATTGCTGTCATTCATTTTACTTACATATAAGGACACATGAGTAGATAATCAAATACACTGTTGCTATTACTACTTTGACAAATTATCTGGTAGATCAATTAAGAATAAGAAAAATAAGGAGGGGCCAAGATGGCACAATAGCATGGAAGTTTTTTTTGCCCTTCTCATCCCTGAAAGGCAGCCAGATCAACACCAAACCATCTTACATACTTAGAAAACTGATTTGAGGATTAACAAAACAATCTGTACAACCTGAACCACAGAACTCAGTAGGTACATAGCACAGAGGTGAACTGTGGGACAGAGAAGCCGCAGAGGGCAAGGAGCTATTTTTGCCTGTGGTGAGAGGATGGAGACAGGGAGAGAGTATGGGAAAAGCACCCCCCACCCCAAAAGCAGCTGGAGAAAAAGGGGAATAATGGAAACAGCTGCAAGGGACTGAACAAAAAAAGGGGAAAAGGAGAAAGGAGAGGGTTTAAATTCCATTAAGACTATAAACAGGGGGAGCACAGAGTCTGAGACTCTGCAGCTCAATATCTAGTGGTGCTCTGGTGGGAAAGGAGAATCCCCAGAAGCAGAGACTGAGGTTCAAAAGGTCAGGTCACAAGGGGAGAAGTGGTTCACCCCTGCTGGGAGAACATTTGGTAGAAGCTGTGTGGCCTCCCCACAGGCAAAGGTCCCAGCTGACCCCAAAGAGGACCCACATTTGCTAGTGTTGGAACAAGGATGTCAAGGGTGAAGCCTGGTGCCAGATGTGTGTTGTGATTTAACATAATCCCTAAAACACTGCTGCTACATGATCATGTGAACTTTTTCTGGGGAGGGCTGGCACCCAACCACAGTCTCTGGGCATCTGCAGGAAAATGGTTGCAACAATATTCCTGGGGGGTGGGCCAACACCCAGCCATTGCTTGGTGATACTCTACCCCGAGGGTCTGAGCTGGTCAAAGCCGCAGTCCCTCAGAAGTGAGGGGTTGGGAAACACAGTCACATATGAGATAAAACTCAGGAGGGAGGTACCACCTGGCAGCCTGACAGCTTGGTCACAGACAGTGCAAAAGCAGGGAGAGGATGGAAGCAGGAGACAAATGAGGGGTGCTTGATTGCCTGTTGGAGAGAGCACAAAGTTCTGATACTTCAGACTGCATAGCTAGGTGATGCCATTTTCACCCCTCCCACATGTGTGCATAAATGCCTACAAGCACCACAACAATCCACCCCAGTAACCTAATCAGTAACATCTAGTAGAAAATGGAGCTGTTACACTAAGCTCTGCCCAAGTGGGCCAACCATGCTCTTAAGGAACACCACAACTCTCTCCATCTGCTTAGTTTACAGACTATAAAGTACTTCATAGTTTGACTCCTAGAGAAACTGGATATAATTTCAATCATATTTCATTCTGTTTGGTGATCTTTCTATTTAATTTTTGTTTCTTTTTCTTTTCTTATTCTTGAATACAGAAAGAAAAAAATTACTTTTATTTTCCATTTCTATAAAACAGATTTTTAATTTTTTCTATTATATTTTTTACTTTTTCGTAAAATTTTACAATTCTATTTTACATTCATCATTTCATTTTATTCTATTTTATTGTATTCTTTTTTATCAAATATTCAAACATTTTCCTTTTCTTTTATTTCCCTTTTTTTCTCTAATCTATCAAGCTTCTTTCAACAACCAAACCAAAACACACTTAGGATCTAGCATCGTGTATTTTCTTTTTGGTGTTGTTTTTAGTTTAATTTTTTATGTTTTTTAGTTTATTAATTCATTTTCTTACTACAAAATGATGAAATGAAGGAATTTGCCCCAAAAGAAAGAACAGAAAGAAATGACAGCCAGAGACTTAACACAGATACAAGCAAGATGCCTGAACCATAATTTAGAATCATGATAATAAGAACACTAGCTAGTTGAAAATAGCATAGAATGGCTTTCTACAGAGATAAAAGAAGTAAAAGCTAGTCAGGATGAAATTAAAAATGTTGTAACTGAGACGCAATCTTGAATGATGCCACGACAGCCAGGATGGATGAAGCAGAGCAGCAAATGAGTGATACAGTGGACAAACTTATGGAGAATAATGAAGCAGAAAAAAAGAATAAGACTATAAAAGAGCATGATATAAGAATTAGAGAACCCAGTGACTCATTACAAAGGAATAACATCCAAAACATAGGGGTCCCAGAAGATGAAGAGAGAGAAAAATGGGTAGAAGGGTTATGTGAGCAAAGCATAGCAGAAAACTTTCCTAACCTGGAGAAAGACTCAGATATCAAAATCCAGGAAGCACAGAAAACTCCCATTAGATTCAACAAAAACCGACCACCAACAAGGCATATCATAGTCCAATTCACAAAATACTCAGGCAAGGAAAGAATCATGAAAGCAGCAAGGGGAAAAAAGTCCTTAACCTACAAGGGAGGACAGATCAGATCTGCAGCAGACCTATCCACAGAAACCTGGAAGGTCAGAAAGGAGTGGCAGAATATATTCAATGTGTTGAATTGGAAAAATATGCAGCCAAGAATTTTTGATCCAGCAAAGCTGTCATTCAAAATAGAAGGAGTGATAAAAAGTTAACCAGACAAAAACTAAAGGAGTTCATGACCACTAAACCAGCCCTGCAAGAAATTTTAAGTGGGACTCTCTAAAGGGAGAAAAAAACAGAAAAAAAAAAAAAAAGAAGAAGAAAAGCCACAAATACTAGAAAGGACCAGAGAATACCACCAGAAACTCCAACCCTACAGGCAACGTAATGGCAATAGATTCATATCTTTCAGTACTAACTCTAGATGTCAATGGACTAAATGCTCCAATCAAAAGGCACAGGGTAATAAAATGTATAAGAAAACAAGATCCATCTATATGCTGTTTACAAGAAACCCATTTTATACCTAATGACACCTTCAGATTGAAAGTAAGGGAATGGAGAACCATCTATCATGCTATGGTCACCAAAAGAAAGCCAGAGTAGCCATACTTATATCATAAAATCTAGATTTTAAAATAAAGACTGTAACAAGAGATGAAAAAGGGCATTATATCATAATTAAGGGTTCCATCCACCAAGATCTAACAATTGTAAACATTTATGCTCTAAATATGAGAGTACCCAAATATATAAATCAATTAATCACAAACATAAAGAAACTCATTGATAATAATATCATAATAGTAGGGGACTTCAACACCCCACTTATAACATTGGACAGATCATCTAAACAGAAAATCAACAAGGAAACAATGACTTTGACACACTGAACTGGATGGACCTAACAGATATATTCAGAACATTTCATCGTAAAGCAGCAGAATACACATTCTTCTTGAGGGCACATGGAACATTCTCCAGAACAGATCACATGCAGGGACATAAATCAGCCCTCAGCACGTACAAAAACACTGAGATCATACTGTACATATTTTCAGACCACAATGCACTGAAACTCAAAATCAACCACAAGGATAAATTTGGAAAGACAACAAATACTTCAAGACTAAAGAACATCCTACTAAAGAATGAATGGGCTAACCAAGAAGTTAAAGAAGAAATTAAAAAGTACATGGAAGGCAATGAAAATGAAAATACCACAGCCCAAAGCCTCTGAGATGCAACAAAGCATTTAGCAATCCAGTCCTTACTAAAGAAGGAAAAAAGGTCTCAAATACACAACCTAAGCTTACATCTTAATGAGCTGGAAAAAGAAGAGCAAATAAAGCCCCAAAACAGCAGAAGAGGGGAAATAATAAAGATTAGAGCAGAAATCAATGCTATCAAAACCAAAAACAATAGAACAGATCAATGAAACCAGGAGCTGGTTCTTTGAAAGAATTAACAAAATTGATAAACCCCTAGACAGTTTGATCAAAAAGAAAAAGGGAAAGACCCAAATAAGTAAAATCAAGAATGAAAGAGGAGACATCACAACAAACACTGCAGAAATACAAGCCATAGTAAGAGAATATTATGAGTAATTATACATCAATAAATTGGGCAATCTGGAGAAACAGACAAATTCCTAGAAACACATAAACTTTCAAAACTGAAACCAGAAGAAATAGAAAATTTGAACAGACCCATAATTAGTAAAGAAATCAAATTTGTAATCAAACACCTACCAAAAAACAACAGTCCAGGGCTGGATGGCTTTCCAGGGGAGTTCTACCAAACATTTAAAGAGTTAACACCTATTCTTTTGAAACTGTTTCAAAAAATAGACATGGAAGGAAAACTTACAAACTCATTCTATGAAGCCAGCATTACCTTGATTCCAATACCAGACAAAGACCCCACTACAAAGTAGAACTACAAACCAATTTCCCTGATGAACACGGATGCAAAAATCCTCAACAAGATACTAGCCAACCAGATCCAACAATACATTGAAAGAATTATTCACTATGACCAAGTGGGTTTATACCTGGGATGCAGGACTGGTTCAACATCTGCAAAGCAGTCAATGTGATACATCACACCAATAAAAGAAAGGACAAGAACAACATGATCTTCTCAAAAGATGCAAGGAAAGCATTTGACAAAATACAGCATCCTTTCTTGATAAAAACCCTCAAGAAAGTAGGGATAGAAGGATCATACCTCAAGATCATAAAAGCCATATATGAAAGACCCACCACTAATATCATCCTTAATAGGGAAAAACAGAGAGGTTTCTCCCTAAGGTCAGGAACACAACAAGGACGTCCACTCTTGCCAGTGTTATTCAACATACTATTGGAAGTCTTAGCCTCAAAAATCAGCCAATACAAAGGAATAAAAGGCATCCAAATCGGCAAGGAGGAAGTCAAACTTTCACTCTTCACAAATGACATGATACTCTATATGGAAAATCCAAAAGATTCCACTGAAAAACTGCTAGAACTTATCCATAAAGTCAGCAAAGTTGCAGGATATAAAATCAATGCAAAGAAATTGATTGCATTCCTATACACCAATAATGAAGCAACCGAAAGAGAAATCAAGGAATTAATCCCATTTACAATTGCACCAAGAACCATTTAGGTTTAAGAATAAACCTAACCAAAGAAGGAAAAACCTATACACTGAACACTACAGAAACCTTATGAAAGAAATTGAAGAAGACACTAAAAGTGGAAAATATTCCATGATCCTGAATTGGAAGAACAAATATTGTTAAAATGTCAATACTACCCAAAGGAATCTACACATTCAATGCAATCCCTGCCAAAATAACACCAGCATTCTTCACAGAGCTAGAACAAACTATACTAAAATCTGTATGGAACTAGAAAAGATCCTGAATGCCAAAGCCATGTTGAAAAAGAAATCCAAAGCCAGAGACATCACAATTCTGGACTTCAAGCTGTCTTACAAAGCTGTAATCATGAAGACAGTATGGTACTCGCACAAAAACAGATACATAGATCAATGAAACAGAATAGAGAACACAGAAATGGACCTACAAATGAATGGCCAATTAATCTTCAACAAAGCAGCAGCAAACAATATCCAATGGAAAGAAGACAGTCTCTTCAGCAAATGGTGTTGTGAAAACTGCACAGCAATATGCAGAAGAATGAATCTAGACCACTTTTCTAACACCATACACAAAAATAAACTGAAAATGGATGAAAGACCTAAATGTAAGACAGGAAGCCATCAAAATCCTAGTGGAGAAAACAAACAACAACCTCTTTGATCTCGGCCACAGAAACTTTTTACTAGACTTGTCTCCAGAGGCAAGGGAAACAGAAACTATGATTCTCTATATTTGTCTGCCTGTCTCTCCAAGTGTTGGGGGCAGAAGTTTGCCCTGTGACCTCATTTCTCTGGAAAATCTAAGAAAAGGTGCTGATTTTTCAGTTTATTCACCTTTTTACTTGTTAGGACAAAGCTTGTTAGACTTGTTAGACTTCAAAGGTCTTTACATGTCAGACTGGAAATCACTAGTCCCCATTTTTTCCCTCTAGTTTACCAGTTCCTTCATTTCTAATATCATCCTGTGGCTCAAAGAAGATCCAGAATATGCTCAGCCACTTCCATAATATGTCCCCCGTTGGCACACAGCTCCTGAAACAATCCATGAGTTTGCTTACACTTATCTAACATCCACATATTAGACTTCTCTTTTTGTTCTCTTATAACAGAGTTCTTACCATAACTTTCAGCATTTTGGTGAAGTCTTTTCCATACATCACCAAAACTGATTAAATAATAGAAAATCTAAAAAGCAGTTGGATTATATAGTCTACCTATATTCAAATCAATAATCCTTTTAGCTAAATTTGTGCTCAAGGCAATATGGAGAATAAAGATAGTTTGTGGTCTGCTACTTTCCTTATAGCAGACGTGCCTTTACACATGACAGACATTTCTGTTTCTTCAATAATGTCTGCCTTGGGGCGCCTGGGTGGCGCAGTCGGTTAAGCGTCCGACTTCAGCCAGGTCACGATCTCGCGGTCCGTGAGTTCGAGCCCCGCGTCAGGCTCTGGGCTGATGGCTCGGAGCCTGGAGCCTGTTTCCGATTCTGTGTCTCCCTCTCTCTCTGCCCCTCCCCCATTCATGCTCTGTCTCTCTCTGTCCCAAAAATAAATAAAAAACGTTGAAAAAAAAAATTTAAAAAAAAAAAATAATGTCTGCCTTGTTGCAAGTCCAGGATTTGCTGGTATTCTGGAAAGTTATCACCAATCTCTGATGAGAATCCATTCTCTTAGTTGTGGTGAGAAGCTTCAAGAACTATCATCCCCTATATGCTCTCTTCATATTGTCAGAGCATACTGGATCTCAGCTGTAGATAACAGAAAGCCCAAATCAAATGTTCTTATGCCAAAGGGAATTTATTGGCTCTTGTGAATGGAGAGCTTAGAGTAGTAGCACTCATTTCAGAGACAGTCTGATAGTACACAATCTTCTGACCCATCTCTGCACTCTTCTGTGCTCTTGCTTTGTTCTCAAACTACTCTTTTTTTGTGTGTTTCTATGAAGACTACTGCATCGAATGCAAACCTTCTCTTCTCAACCACCTCAAGTCCAGGAGGAAAGAATGATCTATCTTCCAGGATTTCCAGAAAGGTTTCATTGAATTATTGGTTCTTTATGGTTCTGAATAGGCAGAGGGCCCACTCCTGATCCAATCACAGTTGCCCAGGGAATGTGAGATGCTGGTTAGTTATGGCCCAAATCAGGTAATCAATCCACCCATGAACAAAGAATGAGCCAACTCCCCCAGAAACCCTTGGATAGAAACCTGGGGACGATAGGTAGCTCAGAGTAGAAAAGCAATACAATTAATAGAATATGGATGAATGGGTACCAAGCAGCCAGATCAACATCTATTGTCTAGCTTGGAAAATTAGACTTAATCTGTGGTTATTCACATCAGCAGTTCTTGGATGAAGAACTCAAAAGTAAATTTTACAGTTTGTGGCAATTTACTTTTTTCTCTTTTTCTTCAGATCATATTTACATGATTATAGTACTAAGATTTTGGTATTTATGATATTGTTACTTTATTGTTGGTACTTAATCCAATGTTTTGCTTATAATTTCACAATTAATTTAGTTACTTTGAAGGAGATTTTGATACCATGAACTAAAGATTATTTACGGGTAAAAAAATAAATAGCAGGAACTAAAAAGAGAAAATAAAGGTCCTGGTTCTGTGAAAATGTTCTTTCTACTTCATATAATAATGAGTGAGACTAAAAAATAAATTTTAAATATGATTTGTGATTTTTTGGTATCATTATTTTTAAACACAAACACACACACACACACACACACACACACACACACTCTTCTTCATCTCCCAATGGAGGATATGCACATGGTTGTCATAACAGTTAATGATAATTCATCAATGTTGAATTGCTATGAGTTTCATTTATACAATTATTACTATTATTAATGCAAAATAATAAATACGAAGTTGCTTTATATGTTTACAATAGTACAAGACAAATCACAGAGTTGATTAAATCAAAAGTAAATTTGACCAGTCATGTACTCTATAAGAAGTAACTGTGGTGGTATGCACAAGGCAAAGACTAAAGACCATCAATTAGAATTCTGGTAAAGAGGGTGAGGGGCAACAAGCTCCATTAAAAGGCTTCTTACATTCAATATCACTGACATGGCTGTAAGTTACAGAAATGATAGAGTACAACAGAAACCATATCAGACAAAGGAAGTCCTGAGTAGGGGGTCATTAGTGTTAAATAAATATTCAACACTCACTTTCCACAGTACTGAAATGCTGGCAGGCTGAATCCCAAGGCCCCCACAGATCTAACTCTCACAGAAATGTGGTTTTGAATTAACAAACTTTGGAGCTCAGTAAACGTACTTTAGTCCTCATGCCCCGGAGCTATATGAGGAAAAGGGGGAGATATGCTGAAATGTAAAGTATTGTTCCTGTTCTCACACCACCCAACAAAGAAAGATGTAAAAATCACATGGTATCCTCTATAAGCCAATGAACTACGTGCACTTCACAAATATTTACCGAGCTCCTAATAAACGTCAGGTGCAATTTCCAAATGTGGTTTACAGATTGAATTCTCAGCTCACTGCAATCTCCAAGATCTTAGAATGAATCTCTGGATAACTCTCATTACAAGACATTAGCTTGACCACAGGGAAAGAAGGAAAGGGAAAAAAGCAGCTTTAGCTCTCGAGGGAAGTCTTCACTAAATAACCAGAATCCCAGTGTATTGTACTGAAACAGAAAGACTGACATCTGAAATTAAGCAGACCTGAATATGTCTTGACACCCACCAATGGCAGACTGTGGACGTTGGTCAACTTGCTGAATTTCTCTGAGCTTGAGTATAATCATCCATAAATGGGTAATCACTACAACTTCACAGGTTTGCTTAGAGCAAACACTCTTCATCTAAATTTTGGGGAGATTTCTTCATTGACCTGAATATGTAGAAAAAAGAAATCCGCATATGTATTATTTTGTGTGGTTAGCTGTAACATTAGTCTTATTAGTATACTACTGTCAAGCAGTGTCATAAACTAGTGTATTTAATCTTGTATATTTTTAGATTTTATTTTATTTAAATTATGTATATATCTATCCCTCTGTTTTCAGAAAAGAAAAGACCATAAATTTACTCTCACTAAGCTTTCAAAAAATTCCACGTATCTCTGAGTTTCTCTATCCGTTATGGATTTCAAGCATAAGATTTCCAGGAAGCATCTTGCTTTACCTCAGCACCCAAGAGATTATTTTCACTATGTCTAAAATACCTTATCCAGTAAAGACGAGAGGGAAAAGAAACTTTTCCATTTAATTGCTTCTTTGATTTGTATCAGCTGCCTTAGCTTTGTTGCTGATGCCAAGCATACTTAGAAGAGTTGGAAGGTGAGAGATAACAGAAGAGTAGCTTCTGTGTGGCTTACAAATGCAAAGCAAAGCATCTTTATTGATATTCTGTTTAAAGAGTTCACTGAGGTGCAGCTCACAGTTGTCGAATGGAATGGAAAACAGAAATCCCTTTGAAAATAAGAGATAGAATTCAAGGTCAGTCTCCCACAAGCCAGTATTCCCTCTACCCTCACCTTTTTTGGAAACAGTAAATCATTTATCTGGGTTTGTTCACTGCATGCTGATGGTATCACACCTTATCACTGTCTAAAAGAACACTTCACTAGCATATTTTAAAAACAACAATTTATCTTCTCTTGTCCCCTAAGCTAATTTGAACCCCAAAAGTCTCACTGGAAAAAAATTTGTAAGTTGCAATGCTTCTGATAAAAGTTAAAACTTTCTTAAATCTGTCATTCAAAGTTAATGAATAGTAGATATATCCTTAGCAGATACATCTTCTCTTAGATGGGCCCAATGTGTCTACTCTAATGACAAATTTCGGAAAATATTCACATCATTTAAGACAAAAGGAGAATTCTTATATTATTCTTTTATGGATGACAATGTGTTTCCGGTCATCTTTTCGGCACTTCTTTTATTCTGGACCTCTCAAGAGAGAAAAGATTGGCAATGAGTCGCTGACAACATCATATTACCACAGCAAAAGATACCTAAGCCAGAAGTACTCAAACTTGAGCTCCACCCACATTTCAGGAGGTCAGGGCTGAGGCTCAAGAATATGTATTTCTAAGTTTGCCAAGTGACACGCTGCTGGCCTGGGGACTGCACTATGACAATCATTGGCTTCAACCATAGCAAGATAAATTCACAATCATTAGCATTAGGACTTTAAAGTATTACTTCATTGCTGGTTAAGTGATTTCTAAAAACGTGAACTGTAAAAATGCTGAATAAAGACAGCGAAATCTGTATCACATCTATGACAAAATCAGTTTAGCAGGCATGATATTCTGAGACTACTAAAATACAGGTGTGCTACAAAATGTAAAATTATATTTTCTGCTAATGGACACATAAGATGCAAATTATGTTCAGTCATGCAAAAATAAATTATGTTTTCCTACACACCTAAGTTATGAGGCATAAAACATTATTAAAAGGTAAACTGAGGCACGTTAAAGTGTTTTTTTTCCAAGAGTTTCTTTGAGCATACATGGATTGAAACTGGGCAGCACCAAACCCAAGGTGGTTAAAAGCATTCCACTGAGAGGAGCTCGGGGAACAGGTTTTATAAAGAAGATATGGAAGCAAAGCAAGAAAATTATTTGACTGGACACAGCTTAAGCAGTTGGCTTATTTGGGAGAGTGTAGTTGGCTATTGGTGATTGGTTGTTTTAAGTTTCATTTTCTCAGACTTGAGCGCACTCACTCTGGCTTAGGTTCTGGTTTACATAGGTAGGCTACCAAGGCATCAGAGCCATCCCAATCTAGTGGCCTCCTCATTAAATTACTTTTAACAACATTACAACTGTTTTATTCATTTTGAGGGGCCAGATACTTCCTGGTGCTTTCTTGCTGATGTCTGTGCCAAATTTAATTAGCATGTGAATTTTATATTTGCTTTGTCAAATATTGATCCAGGTATAAATTTTACATTTTCTACAACTTGAGTGTTCATATTATTAGATAATTTTGAATGTTCCTCTGACAATAGAGACCAGAGTACATTTTTCTTCAAAGAATATATAAGAAACATGAAACTTCAAGCCAGGGCAAAAGACAAACAACAACAAAAACAACAAAAAGAGCTCATGTTTAAGGAACATAGAAGGGCTCCGTATCATTGGTGTGCATGAACAAGCCACACTGGCAGTAAATAGTTCTCCCCCAAAAGGAACTGTCCTAAAGAACAACCAAGAAAAGAAAATGATTCCTTAGGATGTTTTTTTTTTATTTTTTTGTTTGTTTATTTATTTTTGAGACAGAGAGCAAGTGGGGAAGGGGCAGAGAGAGTGAGTGAGAGAGAGAGAGAGAGAGAGAGAGAGAGAGAGACTACCAAGCAGGCTCTGAGCTGTCAGTGCAGAGCCCAGTGTGGGGCTTGAGCTCACAAACTGTGAGATCATGACCTGAGCTGACACCAAGAGTCGGACACTTAACTGACTGAGCCACCCAGGTGTCCCTGATTCCTCAGGATGTTTAAATTAAAATCAGGACAAAAAGAAATGATGAATATATCTTCTGCAGTAATACTTTAATATTTTGAGTCTTCTAAGCTTGCCTCTCCCCCAAATCTAGTATTATTCAAAAGTGCCCAAAGAACCTAAGAATGCACAGAAAACACAAACTATAGACCTAGAATTGAACTGCTCAATTTATTTAAACAAAACAAGAAGGCTAAAACAGCTATCCTTCAACTTTGGTGAGTATAGCTTGTGAAAACTAAAGATCCTTGCACTTTACTCCCAAAGAATTTGATACGTTAATTTGAGCGGGCCCAGGAATCTGTATTTACAAATGATTACGACAAGGACCAAGGTGGAAAACTCTGAAAGCAATGGTAATCCTTGGAGCATTCTTTCCTCTTCTATGCCATGTTTCTTACCCTGCTGTGGTTCGCTTCCCCACCCAGGATTGCCCACAAGGACTCACCAATAGTCACCAAACTTCAATTAGCTATGTTACCAAAATTAAATGTTACATTCTAATATACTTTTGTACACACTCTACCAATGAAAATAACTAAACATCAACTTCTTATTGAATAGTGCCTTTAAAAATAAGACATATAAAGACATAAACAGTTCAAAATGTCCCTTTCTTTGAAAACCTTAGCATTATGCCAAAGTTTGCCCAAGACTTTCCAGTTTAAACACTATAAACCCTATGGCCCAGGAACCCCTTAATCCTAGGAAAATCAGGCCAGTTGGTAAACCCACCAATTAATCTGTAATGGAATGTTCATGTTTCACTCCCATATGCCTATATAGTAGCCGAAGCAATGAAAACAAAGCAAAACAAAAATGAAACAAACAACAACAATAAAAAACCCACCTTTAATCTAGAGGTTTTTTCTTCTTTTTCAATTGCACTCTTGCTCCTATTATGCTGATACTCTTCACTTATTTTTCAGAACAAGAAACAAAACATCAAATAGCCATCCAATCCATGAATGACTTGAGGGCAAGTACAGCATCATATCCAACTTTTTATCCCCATTGTCTAATCTAGTGCCCGACACTTTGAAAGACATTCAATAAAGTTTTGGTGAATAAGAGAAGTTGGACTTCAAAATATTGCTTTCCATATGCAAGAAAGAAGTCTTTTACTTCTGTGAATATGCTCAAAGGCAGGTGTCGTCACCCCCAAGTACCAACAAATGCATGGTGCCATTTGCAAACCAGGAATAGGCTCCATTTGCAAACTAGCCTTTTTCCTCCAAAAGCTTTTCAGAAAGTAGTGGCTCTCAAATTTATCTGTCAGAAGAACTGCTGAAGTGCCAGAGAAAAAATCTGTTATCTGTTGTGAAGTCTGCTTTAAGGAAATAAAGAAATGCATATATTTGTACAACCAAAGACTAGGACATTCATCCCAGACCTTTTAATGTCCATCACTAAAGATGCCAGGAAAGTCAGATTAAGTTCAGATGCATTTTTCCTGATTCCTAGTGACAGCTGGGAGGCATCTGACAGCCATCTGACTGACAGTGGAAAAGTTTCTTCCTATGAGGGAGAAAATTGTAGGACCAACTATCAAACTAGGACACCAAAGTGAACACTTGAAAGCTGTCCAGAGATTCAATCAAGAGGCTTAGAAATTCTGACTCTTATTTGAAACATGTATCACAAAAACATCAGCAAAAATCAAAAATTCAGAAATCAATAAACCCACTATCATCATTTCACATCAACTGAAGTTATGAAGATTCCCAAATATCCCAGAGACAGACAGTCTGTGTGTGTGTGTGTGTGTGTGTGTGTGTGTGTGTGTGTATACATCTGACCAGGTGTGTGTAGGTCTGAGAAGAAAATATAACAGGACTGTGAAGAAGATACAGACTTCACACAAAGAACAAGTGATTTGCTAGCTGGCAGTTCACACTCATATAGCTAATTTGAAAACTCTGTATATAAATAACTTTTCTATCCAAATCTTAATCTTTACCTTTGCACTAATCACTTCTTTACACATTTCAGTCACCCATTAACAATCAAAAGCCCCTGAAAAACAACCTTTGACCCATAACCTTTCAACATGGTCTTTCAATATTCCCTTGTCTCTGACCACACCACTCATACTTTCCTATTACCTCTACCTGAAACAACAAGTTCAAGGCTTTTCCTCCCCGCCCCCTCCCACC